>NC_135794.1:18001246-18136246 GCF_051106095.1 Pogona vitticeps
GAGACAAACAAGCAGAAGAGAGAATTTAGGTTGCTAGCATTCCATCACTAAATATGTAAGGACTAGGATCTGGATGGTGGGCTATATTACAATTGTAAAACGATAGTCGAAATCCTGTTGCATAGTATGTTGCTACTAGAGGAGGCCTATTCAATCAATGAAAATTATGGAGAAATTGATTCACTAAACCACTGCATCAATAGGCCTCCTCTAATTGCAACTCACGATGCTAAGCAACAGGTTTTCACCCAATTTATGTGTGCATATATGAGATAAAGACAGAGAGAGAGATCCTGGACAAATGAATGAATGAATGAATGAATGAACGAACGAACGAACGAACGAACGAACGAACGAACGAACGAACGAATGAATGAATGAATAAAAATCATATAATAAAGACAGTATGTATTTTGTTGTGTATCGTCAAGTTGATTTCAACTTATGGCAACTAGAGATGGGCATGAATTGAAAAATGAATTGCAAAATTCATCAAAAATAGCTAATTTGTCAATTCGTATTCATACAGATCAATGCCCTCGGTCAATACAAATCAATGAATTTTAGTGGTTTTTGATTCATTGATTCAGTTGGCTATAAAAAACTCCCCCTAAGGCAGCTAGAGACACCAAAATTGTAAAGAAGCTTTTGCTGACCCTTGTCTACAATCTCTCAAAGTTCGGTAAATATTGGGTTTGGGATGGCTCCTCCAGGAAAGTTTCCCTCAGGCACCTAGAGACACCAAAATCGCAGAAAGGTTTCCCATGACTCTCCTCAACAATATCTCTTAGTTTTGTGAAGATTGGGTTTCCCCAAGGCAGGTACTAAAGGGCACTTTCCTAGAGAGGACCCAATTTGTGGGTTTGTAACTTGAATGTTTGAAACCCAATCTACACGAAACTTGGAGGGATTGCAGAGGGCGGTCAGTGTGGGCTAATGTCCACCCTTAAAGCTAAGCAGATCTGTAAAGCCTTCTATTGCAATAGACTTTCTTGCTTCCTGTCTCCCAGTCCATGCTACTCAAGTTGTTTCACACCCAGCTGAAGTTGCTTAAGACTGTCCTTACCTTGGCCCAGATTTGTGTCTCTGGGTTGGTGGCCTTTATCCAGCACAACTCAATTCTTCCCTCCATCAACCCTTGTCTGACACCTGGCTCTTCTGCTATGGCAGAGAATAAATTCTGCATATCTTTTGTGCAGATTTTTCAAACGGATGGATGCCCCCCTAGACTTCAGCATGTATGAGCACACTTTGGAGAAGTCTGTAGCCTTCTTGCCTATTCAAACAGTGCAAGCAAAAAATTCAACAATCCACCAAAACACTTGAAATGTTATTTTGCAACGTTGAAGAAAGAAGAAGAAAAACGCAGTCCAAGAATAGGGAAAAAATCCCATGCAAATTGGTAGTTCTCAGTGAGTTGTTTGCCCTTCGGAGAATGCCCCACAAGTTTGGAAATATGTGGATTCCTGATTCTGAATTTTTATTGTTCTGTTTCATGTTCCGTTTGAGATGGGAAGGCAGGATAAATTCACAGCAACCAAAAGCCACAAGAATAACAATAAAAATTAATGGTCCAATTACTCACACATAGTTGGCCATTTCCTGTATCACTATTCTTTTCCTACCTCATTCTCTGCCCGCCCCAATAAAGATAAAGATCAGTGGCAAACTTTGTAAAATCTCATCCCATTTTTTGTCCATGGAAAAGCAAAAACAGGGACGTCATTTTGCATTAGTGCTCAAAAAACTATTCCAACAGAAACAACAGTAGGAGGGAAAGAATGCAGATTAGAGATGGGGATGAAGTGTCAATATGGTGGTTCATCCTGGTTAGTGGTCCATCAACCTCGTGATGAACCATGAACCACGAATCTCCTCCCCAGGAAGTGACGAACCACTAATCAGTTTGTCAGTTCGTCAGGATTTGTTTGGTTTTTAAAGGTGACCCCCTGCCCCTTTCCCATTACCCTTGTCACTTCCCTACCCTGCACCATGGCGGCCACCTCCACCAGCCACTGCTGCTCGCTGCAATGGCTTTCACCACTATGACTTGCCTTAAGCGAATCTGGGCTGCCCTTTGCCAAAATGGAGGCTTCTGCTTCCCTGCCTATGAGAAGTTGCAGCCACCCATAATTGCAAAGGGTAGTTCAGATTCCCTTAAGGCAGGCTAAGGGAATCTGGGCTGCCCTTTGCCAAGATGGTGGCTGCACCTTCCCTGCCCTAAAAAGAAGCCACAGTCGCCATCTTGGCAAAGGGCAGCCAGTTAATGACTGCAGAGGCCACCATAGCGGGTGGTGATGAATGGTAGTGGCAGCAGGTGACGATGAATGGCAGTGGTGGTGGATGATGGCAGCGATTAAGGGATAGAGGGGAAGGGGTGGGGGATAGGCTGTGGGGGTGACTGGCTGTGGGGCCGGGCTGCCTGCCTATGGGCCTGTCAATCAGCTGATGAGTGGGCCCATAGGCAGAGTGAGAAAGCCATAGGCAGAGCCTTCCCTCTCTTCCTTAGGGGGAATTAAAAAATGGGGCAATACTAGACCCTTTGTATTCATTGGGGCCTCTGGAAATCATGACTATGAAGGGATGACTATTTAATGAATCAGAAATTTTTTAATGAATATTGCAATTTGTTTTTTCATTCATCCCCATGTCTAATGCTGATTATTCTCAAGATCAGTTTGGGAATTCAAGACATTTCAGATATCAAATCACAGGAACCGGAGAGAAATGGGCATGCAGAATTTCAGTAAATGAACAGAAATTTGGTGTGCAAAATTTAAAAAGTCCCCCGGTCAATTCCACCCTATCTTTGCTCATCCTTTTACCTCCAAAAGGAAATTCAGACTCAACAAACCTTCTCCAAAACAGGAAGGCCACAAAGTAAAGCAAAGGGAGTCCCGAAATAGCCAAACCAACTCTTGGCCTTTACTCCAAAGTCTCCCATTGTATGATTCCAAACAACTGGAGATGAATTCGAAAAGCACCACTGAGCATGTTCTGTTCTGTTCTTGAACTGCGTTTTTCTTCATGTTTCTCAACATTGCTAAATTGTGGTTTTGGGGGAAAGTCAAATCACAAGTTTTTGCTTGCAGAGTTTAAACCCATATCCTGTATTAAAGTAGCCTTTGACTGTTAGCTCTCTGAGTGCATCTTCTTGTGCAAAGCATTCCACAATAAGCAATAATAGCTCTGAAGATAATGCCAAAGACGGATGGACCATCTCCCTTCCTGGACCAGCATTAAGGGATGATAATCAACAATCTTAGCCCTTTTTAAGAGCATTGCATCTGATTCAACATTTTAGAATTAGGCTTTGGGGAGTGGAATAGTTTCAATAAGGGAAGGGTTTCCTTCCAACCCTTTGGAGGCCAAAGTGGGACTATGAATGGGCCAGTTTAAGCACATTGGCTTGAGGTTCCTGTCCCCTGTTCTAATGCCATATTAGGAGCATTTAGCTGCAATGTTGCACCTTCTTTTTGAGTTAAGGGGATTATGACCTTGTATTGGTCATATGAAATAGAACAATGAAATCCGTACTGCTAGATGATTGGCAGCTTGATGCGCGACCCAAACACAAAGGTATTCGAATTGCATATAAAATCACAAGCATCTAACCCCAGTTCTGTTGTTAACTACTTATATGCTGTGAGCAGGGTCTTCTTTAAAGCCCTGAGACCATACACTAAAACCAGCCAGCCAAGAAGCAAACATCTGGGAGATGGTGGAAAGAGATACAGAAGGGGAAAGTATTAAACACAGCTGACTATAAAACGATTACAGGTAATGAGAGATACTGCTGGGAAAATTCTCCCTGAGAGACAGAAGACTACCGTCCTTTGAAAAATGCATCAAATCCAAAGATGTCGTCCCAAATTCTTCTAACACTAGAAATGTTATGTTGGCTAAAAGAATGTTACAATACGTCATCGTAAAGATAATGACAAGCTGTAATAGTGCGACTTCCTTGGGCTGATGCCCTCACTAAGCCTCTGAGTGAGCTCACATCTGGTTTGCTGTCTACCACCTTGACAACATATATGTAAATATTAATCTACAGATTTTAGAATTCTTGAACTCAGTTCTTCCCATCCACTCGATGCAACAGATTGCAAATTGTGGTTCATTCTTCTCTAAAAGTAAGCATACAACAGTGGTGCAGTGGTTAAGCTGCAGTACTGCAGTCAAACCTCTGCTCACTATCTGAGTTCAATCTCAATGGATTCAGGTAGCGAGCTCAAGGCTGACTCAGCTGCCATCTTTCTGAGGTTAGTAAAGTGAGCTCACTGGAGGAAGTAGGTATTCTGTTCCTTCCCTAATTATGTTGTCATCTGCCCAGAGAGTGCTCTAGCGCTATATGGTGGAATACAAGTCAAAACAACAATAGTTCTTGATGACCTGCAATAGACACAGATGTTCCTAGTACACAGAGAAACGTTGTACGTGACTGCCGCTTAGCTGGTAAGGATGAGAAGCAAGTAAGAAGAGGAGCAGAGGGGAGGGGAGGGAGCTACCTCCATTCAATGCCACCAGCAACTTGATGAACCATTTCCCACCTCTTAGACTTTGGTGGAAGAAATTTGCTTGAGAAGTTAACTTTAGCGAATGCAGTTTGGAGGGTTTGGGGAGTTGTGATTTTGAAAAGTTACTTTTCCAAGCTCTACGGGAGAACATAGTTATTAGTAGCCGAATGTGGGAGCCAACCACGTTGTCCAGCTACAAGGTCAATGGCAGTCCATGCAGATTTCACCCACCGAATAAAGTTCTCGAGCTGGGAGGTGTTCCTCATTGATGACTTCATGAAGCAGGGATGGCAGAGGAATTAATGATCACCAAATGCAGCTCAAGTATGTATAATATCAAGATACTTTTATCATTGGAGCAAGAATTACTGGATAACTCAGTGGTTTAGGCATCAGACTGCAATGCCAGAACTTGGGTGTTAAGTTCCCCTCGTTGATAAGGGGCTGGACTCTATGGTCCCTTCCAGCTCTGCCGTTCTATGATGGTGATGATGATGATTTGTATAATAAGCAACTTCTGGAGGATTTTATTCAGCCCAGTGAGTCTTTTCTGACACCATATCTATTTGTTACAAATGTTAATTACCCTGAAGATCTTCCTGGCGAATCCCTCATCTTGAACACTTTATCAGACAAGTTTCCTACTTTTATCCCAAAACAGGTTTAGCAACGTGAACAATAGATTTTAACCTCTGTCACTTTTCCTTTTCATTTGTTGCTGTTTTATTATCCGCCTGCGCTTTCCCTACCAACTTAGCACACAGGCTTTGAGCTAATTATGTTCTGGGCGCTGATGCCAACTCTCACTTGCTTCACGCTGACATTCGGATACATCTGGGCCTGCTAACAATTACAAATACTCTGAGCAAACATTTTGTGAGGGGCGGGGGGGGGAGAAGAAAAAGAGCTTACGTTTCAATGTGAAACAGCATGTTTTATAGCTCTCGTAATGGCTAGATAAATACGATAGGCTAAAATTTCTTTAAGAAATTTGAAACACTTTACAATTATTCATTTAGACTATAAGACCATCAGACAAAAAGAGAGAGAGAGAGAGAGAGAGCAGCAACTTTCCTTGCTTGGTTCTCAGTTTATTTACTAAATATGGACAAGATATTTTAGTCATTTTTTTTATTTCCATTTGTGTTGGTTCATTTTATCTACAATTAATTTTAGACCACCTCAAAGATGGAACCCTCCAAATTAAGTGTCTTGGCATGGTAGATAAGAACCTTGCATAAGGCAGCTGGAAAAAAATCATTTATTGGCACATTTACACAGTGAATCTCTATTTATTTATTTTTAAACGGTGTGATTGTGTTGAATTGTTTGTAATACCTTAATGATGTCAGTTTTGTTAGTCAGCCTCTTGAGAGTAATTTTTCAGTAGACGGGTAGGAAAGAAATGACATGCATATTTTTTTTTTAAAAAAATGCAATTAATTGGGCTCAGAGTTATGTGAAGCTGACCTTTGTAAATGGGTTGACCTTTGGAGACAAAAAGGAGAGGTAAGAATTTTCAGTTTTTTAAAATCACTCGTTTCCTTGTTTGTGTGGTTTTGAGTCCCGTACTCAAACTGATAAGTTACGAAAGCTTAAGGAGAGGTCATCCTTCTTCTGAGCAAAAAAAATGGACCATGTTTGAACTTGATTGAAAGCACACGGGGCCATGTGTGCTCCTTATTATGACATCAGGAACAATTTGAAATGTACCATTAATTGCTGACTCTCGTAAACATAGAGGGCTAGCCATCACTATAGCAGTACACAACCAGCTTCTAGATAAGCTACTCAAACTTGCCTTGGAGGACACGATAACATAGACCTACAGCCTTGTTGTTTTTGCATTGGTTGATAATCTATATTGCTCTGAAACACATCTCACAGGAGGTATAGGAATGAGCAAGACATTTCAGTTCATTTTGGAAAAGAACTTACTCATTTTCTCTGGACTGGAGGAGTTCTGGAGATGGCATTACTCCTCTACTCAGCCCTTTCTCTACATATTTTTGGCTCTTCTACTAGCAGCTTGTCTCCATCAGACCAGCTCTGTTGACAGATAATTGCCAGAGCATTTCTGCCAATAGAATAGGATGTCCTGGGGCCAAAGCGGCTTCTGACTGTTCCTGAACCCCTACAAGTGGCATATCTTTGCTGTTTTGCTCCCTGTTTGTCCAGTTCAACGAGGTCTTTCTGTGGTTTTGGAGTCTGGATTTCTCCACCCAAAACCACTTGGTGTCAGCCATGGAGATACTCATTCCATGACTCACTGCTCACTCTTGATTCTAGATGATTTGTGCAAAGCTCATGAACATGAGACCAAACCAAACCAAGGGCTGACTTGGCTGCTGTAGGGTTCCTTTGAGTAGCCAAATTAAAAATATATGTATGCTTGATCTTTTGAAGGAGTTACTGTAAGTACTGTGGGCTTCATGTTCCCAATAACCAAAATGAAAACTCACAAACTAACCGTTTGACCTTGGATTGCCAAGTCTTGGGATGCCATCAACATCTCAGGGATAGCATCCCGAGAACCAGAGATTGCTTCTATGGTTCTCCAGGAAGGGAGACAAATCTGGACCGAAGGACTTCGGAGAGGCAAACATGTTGATGTATGTGGTAGAGATAGCTTTCAAACCTGGCCCCATAACTTCACCCATTCCCATTGGGTGTAATAGTACATGAGTTTGGGGGCGTGTTTTGTTTCCTGCAACCTTGCCATATTAACCAGTTAGCTTGGCTTTACAGTGGTGCCTCGCTTAACGAGCACACCGTATAACGACGAAATCGCATAGCGATCCGTTTTTTTGGATCGCTAATGCGATCGCTCAACGTTGTTTAGATAGGGCAAAAATCGCTTTACGAAGATCGGTAAGCGTTTCGCTTACCGATCTTCGCAAAACGAAGCCCTGATGATCAGCTGTTCGGCGGACAAAATGGCCTCCGGAAGCTCCGTAATGGCCGCGCGCAGCATTTTCGCACCCTCCCCTCGCTTAACGAGGGCGCGAAAATGGCTGCCGGCCATAGGAAACCTCGCTGAACGGTGAGTAAAGGAGCCTTTTGGAACGCATTAAACGATGTTTAATGCGTTCCAATGGCTTTCCCTGTCCCGTTCAGCGATGTTTCGCTATAGCGAAGGTTAATCCGGAACGGATTAACCTCGCTATGCGAGGCACCACTGTATTTGGTTTCTGGGCCTAATTATCCAGATTTCCACTGTGGCCATTTCCATAATCAACTGGCCCCGAAGCACTTCTGTTCCCCATGAACCCTTGCTTGTCTCATCTCTGTGACATCACAAAGACCTACCCCTGTGGCTTCACAAGTGTTTGCTCTCTCACCTGAGGTATATGCTCTGAAATCCCAGGGAATAGTCACCTGGCACCCCTAATTGGATATTTTTATTTTATTTTATTTTGCATATCCTGTTGGTTATTTGTACGATGAGATAACCTTTAGTAGAACAAGGTCTTTGAACAACTGGAAATCCAAATCTGCGCACCTCATAAGATGTTTTCTGAACAATCCGTTTCTTGAAACATCTCTGAGGGAAAGAGTTTTAATAGCTGACAATATATGCTGTTCGAGATAGGTCTCATGAAAGAAGCTGGATTTTATATATTCTAGGCAGGATCTGAGGCTGAAAATATACATTTTACCTCGTATAAACATAATCAAACTTGTGTCTCCCCTTATAAATGGTAATGAAATTTTGATTGAATAGTATGTCTTCATTTCTACTTGCAGTGAAACAGGAGGAGCGGATGGATTCAAGTAGAAAGGAACAGTGATAGTCTACATCCTGTGTTAGGTTTTTGGTGTAAGACAAAATGCATGTATAAATATGTATATATATAAGGCACTGGCTGGATAGCTCAGTGGTTAAGGTATCTGGCTGTGAAACCAGAGATTGGGGCTTTGATTCCCCACCTGGGCCTCCTGTGGGGATAGAGACAAGCTGTACATTCCCAGGATTCACCACAGCAGAAGGGAAGGATCAATCACTTCTGAGTATTCTCTACCTGGAAAACCCTGGAAAAGTTTTCCATCAGCCAGAATTGACTTGATGGCTTATTGTTATTCAAAAATATCAAACACAGTCTATCAAAAATTTAAAACATTGACCGGTATTATATAACAGATACAAGTTTTAACCAAAAAACCTAAGTATCTGTTTAATATTGGCACAGTATGTATGCTGTTCCTAATATTGCAGTTTTTTGTAGCTCTGATGGTTTCTTCTTCTTCTTCTTCTTCTTCTTCTTCTTCTTCTTCTTCTTCTTCTTCTTCTTCTTCTTCTTCTCTTCCTCCTCCTCCTCCTCCTCCTCCTCCTCCTCCTCCTTCTTCTTCTTCTTCTTCTTCTTCTTCTTCTTCTTATTATTATTATTATTATTATTATTATTATTATGTAATTGTACAACTTTGGGGAAGTGATATGTGGGAATTTCATTCCATCTCATTTTTTTTTTGTTCCAATTTTGTCACTGTGGGCAAAATTCAAACAGAAGGGACAGTGAAACAGATTTTAGCATCTTTGAAATAAGATTGCATCCGTTTGCAAAATCTGAATGATGAGCATAAGGAAACTGTCAAGAGTTTTCCACCTAAGAGCTTACTGCTAAATGAAAAGTAAATAAGCTTCTAACCCTATCCAGTCTTAAGCAGGGGCATGAGTTGTGGGATCTGTATGCTGAAAAAGTAACATCTCCTCTTTCATATGGGTGTAAAGTGTGTGATCCTTGATTTGCATCAACATTTGTCCATTTTAATAAGCTCTACTTTAAAAATCAGCTTAACAATATTTTCACCCCTTCCTCCCTCGCAAAACGATTATGTTAGCAATCCCATTTAGTTGTTGTTATTGTAGTTCTGAACCATTCAACCTGTGGCAAACCTAACAAGGCTTCTGAGGTACATGTGAGGTAAAGGAATGATAGACCATTGGCAACCTCCAGGGAGTCTCCATGGCTAAGGAGAGATTTGAACCCAGGTCTCTTCAGTCCTAGCCCAGCACCTTATTCGCCATACCACCCTGGATGTCCATCCTATTTTTAGGACGGGGCCATTTCTAAACTGCTGAGAGACCAAACTAAAAGTCCTTCAGAGAAACATCGCTGCCCTCCCATATTTCCAAAGCTCTGAGAGTTCCAAAACACTCTTTCCATCAGGAAGGAATAAATAACATGTGGTAATGGAGGTTGGAAGTAAAGGAAAGAAGCCGAGCCGGGAGAAATTAAAGAAATACTCTTCCTCCTTGGATTGGTGCAATTGTCAGGCTTCAAAAAGCTCCTAACCAAACTCTCATGCCGGCCCGCGTTACCGTTATCAGCAGCCATCCGTCTTTTCTTAGTAAACAGTTGTATAGTCATAAAATTGAGCAGCACGGCTGACTTTAACCTGGCAAATTTCCCTGCACTTCATGTTTATGTCTCCTTAAGTATAGCTTTCTCATATGACTGGAAGGCTATTTTACAATCTCCGGTTTAATTCTTTGGCAGATCAACAGAGACTTTCCCTATCGGCATTTGCAAATAAGCAACCCCCTTGCTGTCATTCTTCTTAACTCCCAGTTGAAGTAAATAACTCTTGATGCAATGTGTACGTACAGCTTTTTCTCCCCCTCATGCTTTTTCAGGAAGAAATGCTGAAACGAGGAGTCCTTCTCTTGCTAAAGACCTTTGGTGTTTGTTTGTTTTTTTGTGGATGTTGAGCATACTTGTGGAGGATAGCCGTGTTCAGTTTGCCATTTGATAACAACTGGACAAACCCACACTTCTAAAATCAATAGGTGAATAGGAACGCTAGTATACTCTTCTCAGAATTTATCAAGTTAAAGCAAACAAAAAAAAATGTGCATACGAAAGCGCGCAGATTAGGTGAACATGTCTATATGAGTGCATTCCTGGGAGGTGTACAAAAAGCATTCTATAAGGAAAATCTTTGGGAGGGAAGTGTAGGTCAGGCAAAATATGCTTGAAACCTTTTGTAAGTTTTCCCTGCAGACTTTCCATTGTTAAAAAGGATCCAGACGGGTCCAGAAACGGGTCTGAATGAACTTAATGCTGACAGAGGAGGAGGTGAAAGAAACCAATATTAGAGATTCATTTGCCACTAGTGTGTGTCCGAGAGTCCCATACAGTTTGTGTGTGGGAGAGAGAGAGAGAAAAGTGAGATATGTGTTTTTTCTTCTCTTTTTCTGGAAAGCTAGCTTCCTGCATTCTCAGGGGTTATAAAAATGGGAATCATTTTTATTGGCAATCCACTGGAATAGTGCTGAGACAAATGGAAACTTGAAGATAAGGATCCGTAGAGGTGAAAACATACAGCTGTTGGGAATTGCCAGAGATCCTGACCAATAAAGGAAATCAATGTTTTTCCAGGCCTGAAGTGAATTATTGGCCGAGACGGGTGTTGTATATTTATGTAAGGCTACGGCAGGGGAGTTTAAGCGTCCGTATATTGCTGAAAGAGCATCATTCACATTCAGGCTAAGACAAAAGGTGGAAATGAAGTAACATCCTGAGTGAAGAAAGGCTCACGACAGTATAATAACATTTCAAAGAGGGGGGCTGTGTGTTAGGCCGTGTGTAGGACTCAGAATGAGGAAATGATCAAGATGCCTTGTCAGGATTTTTTTTTTTAAAAGAGGGGGTGGAAAGGAATAAGCAGGGAAAAGCAAGCAAGCAATGGCTAGGTAGGCGCATGCCCACATTCACAAAGGTGGCCTGGTTGATCGTCCTTGAGGAGAATGGCCGTTTATCTTCTGCAAGGAAAGAGTACATCGGTTGTCCCTGGGGTAGTAAGCAACTGACAGGTTTCCCAAAAAGTCCTATGAAATCCATCTGTCAGGAGATACATTACAGTTTTTATTGAAATCTATTTCTCAGTCTTATATACTGTTATACGCAGGGTTACATCCGCATAATCTCTTCTACATGTGGGTGTGTGTTGGTGGTCCTCGTATTATAAGCGGTAGACTGTGTACATGGTGCGTTTGCAAAGATAACATTGCACAGACACACATGTTATAGTGATGCGTGTATCATTTGAAGAGACCACAAAGATTATTATTTTTTAAAAATGAGATCAACTTTCTGGAAAAGGCTGGGCCAGTGCTCTTGAAGTGTAATGCTTTTAACTGTTGATGCTGAGACTATAACAGTTTTAGATGTCTAGTGTTATATATTATGATTATATGGCTATACTATTTTGCCTTGGAATGTGTTGTGAACCATCTTGGAGGGTGTAAGTCTGAAAGATTATCCATCGCTCAATCAGTATAAGTGTTGTTTCATTTCCAGGCTGAGTTGCATAAGCAACGGCCAGAACAGTTGGCAAAGATTTGATCCGTACTTTTCCCTGGTTATTAACACATTCACAGCTAGGACATTTATTCATCTATCCACCCTTCATTAAAGGAAAAAGTGGGGGCTTTTCCAAACATTGGGTAGAATTCCAGAGCAGTCTAGAGTAGAATTTTCTTAAGGAAAAAAAAGCTTTATTTCTAGTGGAAGTATGTGCATCATTTATATCCTTACACACATTATAATTATATATCAGGCAACTGCTAAACACAATACATATGAAAATGCATCATTCTATTATGTGCATGAGAAAGTGTGTGTGTGTGTGTGTGTGTGTGTGTGTGTGTGTGTGTGTGTGTGTGTGTGTGTGTGTGTGTGTGTGTGTGTGTGTGTGTGTGTGTGTGTGTGTAAAGTGCACATAGCCCTACACACATAGAGAATCTTTTCACTGACAATTGACTGTCTAAGAATGGGAACTTTCACCAAGTAACTTAAGGAAAACATATGCATTTTAAAAGATTATTATTATTATCCCATGTAGATGTGTTTAAAGATTTTTAAAGATGTTATGGGCCTCACTTTGAGTTAAAAAAAAGATAATCCTGTTTGGGTCTCTGTAAATGCAGTGTTTCCTTTTTGAGAGACAGAGAGCATTGCATATATAATTGTTTACTAAATACAACAAGAACTACAGCAAAAGAGATCAACTTACTATTTAGGGTGATCCTTACTGGAACACTTATTTTTCCATTGCTGATTCTAGCATCCCAATTTTGGCATAGTGTGGCTGTTTTATTTTGTTTTTCAGTGAGAAGGACAGAATAAATCTTTAATAATCCCAAATACTTTTATGCTTCTGACTTTTTTTTCCAACTCAAATTGCCCCAAATTACCATCTTTTATATATTAAGAAAGTGGGCAAAAAGAGGGGCAGGAAGCAGGTAAAGATCTGGCATCAGTTCTTTTAGTGGTAGAGAAATAACCAAATGTGTACTTGCCCACTAAGCAATTTTTGCCGTCTGCTGGGACATCCATCTTATTAATGAGCCTTGTTTATAACCTGACACCACATTCCAGTCACCTACCCTGTTTACATCTTTGGCCCCTTTAATTAAGAGAAGAACCAGTTAAAAGAAAGTACGGAGAAATATTAATATGATCTGATTAATTCAGCTAGCAGGAGGTTATGGGGGACCAAGGTTATTATAACTTATAAAGGCAGCGCAAGGAAAGCTGTGTTCATTTGTAATTTTATTAGGCGGAGCAAATTAGCGGACCCGCGTGGCAGTGACAGAGGAGGGTTCGTATTCCCACTTACCCCCCGCTGAACGGGGCCAGGAGCCGAAAGTTAGGCCCAATATTAGGCAAATGAGACTTGATAAATCTCAGACACACATCTAATGAGACTCTCCAGACTCAGAGTGTGCTAATTTGAAAAGATTAGCTGGATTCTCCCCTCCCTTTCAAAGGATCTGAGAAGTCCATTGAACTCCACACAAAAATTCCAGTATGACAAGATATAAGGAAGGGAAATAAGGGTCAGAGATAAAATTGCAGGAAAAAAATATAGGAGGGGAAAATCCCAGAACCTTCCGGTTAGAAAGGAAATAACAAGGAAAGAGAAAACTAAAGTGTTTCATACCTGTTGTTTATCTGACATACAAGAATTATTAATTCTGCTAGTAATAATAACAGTCATCAAACAATGCATTTTCCCTGGGAGTTATTACCAGGAATATAAGTAGCTGTAGGTGAGTGTTCATTATTGCCCTATATGCAATTTGAAAATTGGTGGGGTTTATGCTTCATTAAAACAGCTTACCTAATGCCTTACTGCAAAAGCAAAATAGGGACACGAAAGTCCTTGTTTTTTTCAAATCAATCCTTCAAGGCTTCTAAAATATGAGGAAACAAGTTTATTTATTTTATTTAAAATATTTTCACCTCACTTTTCTCCTGAAAAAGGACCCAAAGCGGCTTACATCGTTGAAAGACAATATTTAAAGCTAAAAGCAGTAAATACATAAATATTAAAAAGGAACAAACTAATACTCTCAGAGAAACGGTAAACAAATTTTGCTTTTCAAATGGCTTTCCTATTTTATTTTTATATGGGTTGGCTTTTCTTTTGGATTTGGTTTTTATTCCCTTTACTTCCCAGAAAAGGAACTCAAGGTAGCAGGCAAAACCAGTGATATTAAGAACCAAATTAATAAACAGCCACATTAATAATAGCAGTCTGTTGCGTGAACAATGGTTGACCCTAAGAGCTTAAACCTCAAACCAGAACACTCGAGGAATATTATAACTTCTAAACAATCACCTTCTTAAAATGTCTTAACCAAGCACACTTATGCTCAGCATTAAAAAAAAAAAAAATACAGCGTCAGGACCTAATAAAATTCTGTTCACAAAACTTTTCACCCAGGTGGGTGCAACTATTAAGAACCTAATGAAGGATGGGGGAAATTGGTCTGTTTTGCACTCCTCTTTTAAAGCTGAAATTCTTTTCATTCTGAATGTTCCGTCCGCTGAGTAGAATTACATGATTTTAAAATGAGCTGTAAGGAAGGTCCTCCCCCCCAATATGCAGATGAAGTAGATTCAGCATACTTGGCAATGATGACTCTTTGCAGCCTGGAGAAAAAGGGTATTATTGCATCTGCCTGTTGTATAGATTCAAAGGTAAGGAACTTTTCAGGAAAAAAAAAAAAGAGCGATCAGCTCTTGGACTGATCATCAACAGGCCCCTGTCCTTCCAAAAGGCCATTACCAAATTGTCACTGCATTTTCCACATCTCATTTCATCTCCGTCCCTCCACCATGTACTCTCTATATTTATATTGTTCCGTGTCATCAAGTCAGAACTGATTTATATTGACCTTAAGTGAGATATTTAACGTGTGGTTTCACCAGTTCCCACTGTCCCAATGATTTTTTCATGGCTGTGCAGGGATTTGAACCCATGCCACCTAAATCCTAGTCTGTCAGTATATCCCTACCCCACACTGAGTCCAACTCTGCATATAAAGCTATGCATATAATAATGATTGTGCTCTATAATGTGCATTACAAGGTTGATTGTACGCCACAAAAGCTCACGCTGATGTCATTGTCTAGAGGTGGTAATTTTAAATGTAAATTAATTGAAAGCTTCCTTTATTCTGCCCCCTGCATCAGGTTCTGAAGGTCCCTAGGTCTTCCTTTTGCCCCAGATAAGCCATTGGGAACCTTGGAACAGAGTGAGGTGGAGCTTTTAATAGCCAAAAATCACTCCTGGGCTTGGGACTGCTGGTGATGATCTGGCAGAGGTTTTTTTAAAATAACAATAATACATCATAGGACGGCAGAGCTGGAAGGGACCCTAAAGATCATTGAGTCCAGCCGCTGTCAAGGAGGCACTGTGGGGAATCGAACACCCAACCTTTGGCTCCACAGCCGGATGCCTAAACCATTGAGCTATCCAGCAGTTTACTATTAAAGTCTTCACCTCACCGTGTCCCAAGGTTCTCAAATGCTTCCCCAGGTTGAAAGGGAGCTCTAGGAAGACTTGGGACCGGAAAGGGGTGTGCGTGGGGTGGGTGGGAATAGGAAAATTTCCATCAATCTAAATTAAAAACTACTGCTGGTGGATGACTTTGCACAAGTTTAGACCAACAGGACTTTGGCTAATGATGAAAAGAGAAAGGTGGCACAGAAGTGCAGAAACGAAACAAAACAAACTAAACTAAACTAATAGAGATAGGGAGCTGGAGTTAATGAGGGTCCACTCACATGTCCCACGGCCATGGTGGCTCCTCTCTTCCTTCCAATCACTCTGGAGCACCGTCAGCTAGCCACTTGGCAGCCTTGCAGGGAGACTTGTCGTCCCTCCCTCTGCCAGGAGTGGCTAGTCGACTGGGAAGAGAATCGAACTCAGGAGTGACTGGAAAAATGAGCAAGACCAGCCGTGGTGGCGGACATGTGAGTGGATGGCTTTGTTGACTCCAGCTGCACAGGGATATCCGTATTTGTATATGAATATGAACCCCCCCCCATCTCTAGAAACAAACAAAGAAAGAAATCCATCCAGATGTCTTGGTCTACACCTCTTACCAGCCTCCTCAAGAATGACCAATAGCTAGGAAGGATGGGAGGTGTAGTCCAACTCAGGAGGGCAACAGATTGCTTATTCTGACTTTAAGCCATACATGATTTTAACAAAATCCTTCTGTCCCATGGTCCACTGCAACACCAAATACTTGGAGATAATGTCCTTCTGTCTAAAAGAAGAGCAGACGGGAAACGGCATAAGGCTCTCCCTTGCACGACTGGGTGCATAACTGATCTCAAGATCAGTGTGAGAATGGTCGAACAACGAGAAGCCTGCAGGTATAGGTGGGAACATTTAAATTATTTCCTTTCTCCTCCACAGTTATACAACAGTATACTAGCCAGAGACATTAACAAATGCTGTTCAGCATGAAGTATGATGCGTAGATCAACTGGTGGCCTTTCCTTCCTTGTTTATATTTCCAAGGCTAAAAAGTTTAATTGACTGTTCAATAAATTATCACTTTACAAATCTGGTGGCTCTCTTGAACAACCCACCACTCACTATGTTAACATATATATATAAATAAGCCTCCCTCGATAGGATAAACACAGCCCTCACTATACAGTAGGTGTGGCAATTAGACTATTGATTTTAGGTAAATGTCTCGTTAATTATGCAATAGACTTCACTCTTGCGTTAATTAACTTACTGCTTCATTAAATCAATAGAGAATGGCCCATAGGAAGAAATGGTGTTCTCCCCATGGAAAGAGGATCAGAGAGAGTAAAGGTCATAATAGCCAACTTGAAGAGCTTGACTAAAGCCACCACATGTCAAACTAGCCTGAACCCAAGTCCAGTGAAGGCTTAGCGAATGTCAACCAAGATGAATCTGTGAAGTAATGAAGACCTTTGATCGGAGCCTCAAATAGTTGTAAAATAGCTTTCTTGTTGTACAGTAAAGGAATAGTGATTTAATGATCACCCTCTACAGCAGTGGTTCCTAACTTTAACCTTGCCTGATATTCTTGAACTACAACTTCCAGAAATCCTGGCCAGCATAGCTTCTGGGAGTTTTAATCGCAGAACATCTGGAGACCCAAAGTTGGGAACCACTGCTTAATTCAATACACAGTCATGGTACAGACCAATGTTTCAGGTATCTGTTACCCCCTCTCCCATTTTATTTTTCTTATCGTCTTCATATTTCTACCAGGATGCGATCAAATATCTACCAGTACCAATGAGGTGCAAGTTTTGAAAGAACTCTAAATTGCAAGATTCCAAGGCTGTCTAGAGATGATTTTTGGCTTGGGGAATCTTTTGGAAGCTTTAAGATGCTGGGGACTGGCAGAAGCCTTCCATGTCCAACAATCTCTACCACTGCTGTTACAGTTATTGGCATCATTAGGCACTTGTAGCTGAACTAAATCTTCTATCCAATTGCAAGGAAACACAAAGGTTGTAAGTTTTGAAGGCAAATTGAACTAAGTTACATATTCACCATAGATCTTACCAGTTGCATTTAGAGTTGTCAATGATGTCTTAACTTTTTAATTGGTGAGTGGAATCTTTTAATTAAAGATTGAGATCTGATGACATCATCAGGATTACACACGAAGAGTCGCACAAACAGGATAGCTTGTTTAAAGCTCAGAAAGAACAAGTACATATATTTAGAGCCATGTTAAAAGTAACTGGAGGTCCCCACTAGCTTCGCTTAGGCAGTATGTAAAGCTTTTGAGATGGCCGTAGTCTGGATCTAAGCCATTTACATGAGAAGGGGAACAACATAACACGTTCTGGAGGAATCTGTTCTATTGGGTCATTAGCCATTAGGGCATATAAAGAGACTTACTTTAAAAATATGGACTGTCTTTGGCTTAAACACTAGAGATGGGCACAAACTGCCAGTTTGGTGATTTATGCTGGCTCATTTAGCAATCCAACAGGCGTTCAGAACTTCAAAATCCCACCTTCTCCAATGGGTGCCCATTAAGAGGGCACTGGGGGAGGTGGGGTTTTGAACCACCAAACGCCTGTTCTGCCAATAAATGAACCAACATGAACTGCCGAATCAACTGTTCGTGGCCATCTCTAGTAAGCATCTATAGAATTGGGGCCACTTGTGCTTTTCCAGGGTGACCATGGGGCAGAGCAAGCAGCCCAGAGGTATTGATAGGGTGGAGCAGCAACCCCTACAGGATCCTTACATTAAGTTCAACATCCATGGGGTTAACACTGAGGGGGGGGAAGACATGGAAGAAACAGGATAGGGCTGCATCAGTAGGAAGTGATTTCAATAAAAAAGAGGAAGTAGTGCTAAGAAAGAATGGGAAGTGTAGAGGTGGCACTGGAAATTATATCTGGGAACTCTGTAACCCAAACTAATAATCTACTATTAGATTTCCGCCCCTGCCCCTGTCTCGGTGTTTCTACAGTAAAAGCCTTAATCCATCAGTTGAAAGCCAATAGGTTGACCTTGGTCATTATAGACACTTTATGTCTTTGTTATTAGGGAATAATTTACATGTTAGCGATGATCATGGAGAAAGACACGGTTTCAAAGGAGGGCAGACAACACTTTAATTTTTCTTCTTTTAAACTGGGTTTTTTTAAACAGAAAAGACACCCCCCGTAATACAATGATACAAGTTTGAGAGCAGTTCACATTGATGTTTACATGAAAGCCTGTTATACATAATTTTCCAAAGCTGTTTTCAATCATGCAAATGATTTTTTTCCTTTTGCAATATGCTAATGCAATCTGATTTATTTCAGTTGTAAAAGTTAATTACAATGTGTTTGTGAGTCCCTAAAGATGATGTATTAAATGTTTATAACCAGGATTATTAAAATGTCCTGTCTCGATTACAGTGCTTCTCTTTCAAACACTAGAACTAATTGTAGCCTTAAATCACAACAACCTCGCCATTAAAATTAACACAAGGGCAACATTGCATAAGTTTAATTAATTTTAATTTGGCCAAAGCAAATTAATTTTTGTTTTCTGGAAGGACAGCTAAACTATTCTGCAGCCTTTTCCCCGATGAATAAGGAGTTCAAAAAGTTCCTCCCCCTCTCTACACACCGACATTTTTGTCTCTTTAATTGTTCCAAGGCATCTAATTTATACATTGCTTTCTTACACTGTGTCTAGTTTTGCTGCAGCTATCATAGTCGTCTTTAGAACCATCTTACATTTTATCCAAATAAACAGTATGTAATAGTAGAGGAAAGCTGTATATCGTTATGAGTCTAAACCCCAATGAACTTGTATGAACCTAGCAAGGAAAAAACAGTTTGAAAGATTGGGTTTTCTGGGCTATTGTTAGTGAATGTATTCGGGATAAATTCTGTTCTATAATAGTCTTGTAGTTGTTGAATATTTCTGTGTAAATGTCATTACAGATTTGTTAAAGGTTTTTGCAATATATTTGTAATTTTATAATTTTATGATAAGCTGCCTTGGAAATTATCTCTACCTCTGTCTCTGTCATTAAATATATCTACCTATATCTGATGTCTGACCCATTATGCAGCTTGACATTAGACACTTCTCACAACCAGATCAACAGGACAATTCCATGGTGAGTTGCGGTAGCTGTGGGAACTGATCATGACAATTTAGCCTTCAAATATGTCACCGTAGCAGCTTTCCATGCAACTTCATTTGTTGTTTGTAAGTGTGGTCTTCCAGAAACTTTCCCAGAGAAATAAAGAGAATGTTTGTGATCATTCTGTGATCTCATAGCAACTTGAGCAATGCCCGCTCAGGAAGATAAAGCAATTATGAGGATGGCGATAGAGCAGGATGTATAAGACAAGGACAGGGCAGCTTTAACGGTGTACTTGTTCCTTGCTACTACCAAAAAGCTAAAATAGCACTAGAACTAAAATAGCAGAAAGACACACAAGTGGGACTACAATTTGTTCTTCACTGATTAAATTGGTCCTCACCAATCAATCAACAAATATTTTAGTTGATTAAACTTCCAATTACATTTATTACAGTCTGGAGCCCTCCGAGTAAATCTGTAACAAATGGAAGAATTCTCTATTCAGACATAGTGAATGTGTGTGTTAGTGGGCTGTAGTGCTAATCACTGCCATTCATGTTCAGGGTGGCTTGCGATTAAGCTCTTCTCCAACCTCTTCATTCAAAGGGAAGTAGATAAGATTAATGAAGCTGCAGGTTGGTGCAGACTCCCAATGACTAGGGTGATAAATCTCACTTGGAGCAAACATGCCAATAAGGTGATCGGTGTCTTCCAATATTGTGAGCTTCTGGGGCCCCCACGCCCAGCTTTATTATTGTTGGGGGGAGGTAAGGAGGAATAGCTAACCCCCCCCCCCCCATAGTAGCAATGACAATATGGCCGCAGTGATTCATCTACTGCCTTAGCTCTGTGGAAACGAAACCATCTAAGCCCCTCATATATCAGGTGATTCTGTCTACTACAGTAGTTGACTTGGTGGGTTGAAGACTTTCCATATAGGTATTTTTCCCCTGTTTTCCTTCTGGTTCTTAAATATAAGACAGTGGAACATAATCAAGAACCATACTCTGTGAGATACTAGTTTCACATTTAGAACCAAAGGCTTTAAAAAAACAGTTAAAAAAAACTTGTTTGAAAACCTACCACAATGTTTCCACAGCTCTGTAAGTTCATTTTAGCTTCCTCTTGATTAATTGGGAGGTAAACAACAGCTTTCAGTTGCAAGCCGACTGTGCAGGCACAACAGCTTTGAAGGAGTGCTTCTCAAAAGGGATGCTGTTACATCCCACTCATTTTATTTGGCCCAAAGAAGACAGAGCAAAGTCAAGAAGGACAGCCCACAAAGACCTCAAAAGTTCCATTTTTAAGCAGGTAGTGAGAGCACCACCTTGCCGACAAAGGTCCGCATAGTCAAAGCTATGGTTTTTCCAGTAGCGATGTATGGAAGTGAGAGCTGGACCATCAAGAAGGCTGACCGCCGAAGAATTGATGCTTTTGAATTGTGGTGCTGGAGGAGACTCTTGAGAATTCCCCTGGACTGCAAGGAGAACAAACCTATCCATCTTTCAGGAAATCAGCCCTGAGTGCTCACTGGAAGGACAGATCCTGAAGCTGAGGCTCCAATCATTTGGCCATCTCATGAGAAGAGAAGACTCCCTGGAAAAGATCCTGATGTTGGGAAAGTGTGAAGGCAAGAGGAGAAGGGGACGACAGAGGAGGAGATGGATGGAAAATGTCATCGAAGCGACCAACATGAATTTGACCCAACTCCGGGAGGCAGTGGAAGACAGGAGGGCCTGGCGTGCTCTGGTCCATGGGGTCATGAAGAGTTGGGCATGACTTAACAACAACAAAAGTGAGAGCACAGCTGGCTTCATAGCTCAGTGAGTTGGGTACCTGACTGAAGGGATCAATTCTTCGCGCGGCCTCCTGGCAGAAGAGCCAGCTTGTGTAGTCTTGGGTAAACCGTACTGTTGCAGAGCACTCCCACAAGTAGGAAATGGTGAATTGTTTCTATAAACCTAAAAAAAGAGAGGACCCCTTGAAATGGTTGCCATAAGTGGGAATCAACAACACACGATCAATTATTTTAACCGTTATTATTAATAAGAGCAGGGGAACAGGATTGTGACATTTTAAACGGACAACATATTAAGCCCGATCCTAATGGTGGAAGCCGGGCTTTGTTGTTATTAGTTATTTGTAATTGAATCATTTCTTCTAACAGTTAAACGATAGATTTTTTTGGTTCTTGAAGCAGAAATTTGAATGCGGCTGCAGGTTACGGAATATGGAAAAAGAACAGGAAAAAAAGTCCAATGATATGTTGCCCAAGTCTTCTTCATCCCACCTAGTATAATAGAAAAGCAGCATTAGGAAAAGTTACTTTTTGGACAACACCGGGAATTCTTGGCTGGATTCTACCCTCTGGATTCTGGGAGCTTTAGTCCAGAACAGTCAACATTTTCAAACTCTGAAAGCAATCACGTCTTTATTGTTCATTGTTTCCTCTGAGAGATTATCATAAGGGTATTGAGTTGTTGTTTTTTTTCTTGTGAAATTTTTGCTGGATCGCTCAGTAGTTTAGGGGGTTGGGAGTTCAATTCCCCACATGAAAGGGGCTGGACTCAATGATTTTTAGGGTCCTTCTCAGCCCTGCAGTTCTATAATGCTGTTGATTTGAAGTTACTTAAGGTTACCGTTCCTTTCCTGGGAAAAAGGTAAAAGTTCCCCTTGACAATTTTTGTCCAGTCGTGTCTGACTCTAGGGCGCGGTGCTCATCCACATCTCCAAGCCGTAGAGCCAGTGTTTGTCCGAAGACAATCTTCCGTGGTCACGTGGCCAGCGCGACTTAGACATGAAATGCCGTTACCTTCCCACCAAGGTGGTCCCTATTTATCTACTCACATTTTTACATGCTTTCAAACTGCTAGGTTGGCAGGAGCTGGTACAAGCGGCGGGAGCACACTCCGTCGCGTGGACTTGATCTTACGACGGCTGGTCTTCTGACCTTGCAGCACAGAGGCTTCTGCGGTTTAACCCGCAGCACCTCCACGTCCCCTTTCCTGGGAAATGTTTCCTTTTTATTTTTCTTTTGTTTCTTAGCAATATCTGAGCTTGTCTGGCAAGCAAAACATTTTACCACAATGGACGCTGGGGCCTTGTTTTACACTTGAGCAGGACAGGGGGAGGAGGGAGTAAAGGTACTCATAGAATGAAAATCCACATTGTTCTCTGACATGCATTCATGAGGAGGAAAAAAAAAAGTTCACTTTTTTAAGCTAAAGGTGCGTGTGACTAAGGAGACCTTTCTGTACAGGGCTGTAAAAAGGACTCCGCAGTTCTAAGCTTATTATTTTTAATATTATTAGATAAAGCCTATTCTCCAATGATGGAGATAAGCACAATAATGAGATGATAGATATTTGGCCACCGAGGCGAAAGTTTCTAGACAAACATATCTGTTGTTCACTTTGATTTTGGATCCCTTGCCTGTTTTCCTGCATTTCTTTAATTGTGAGTTATGTGACTGTAATCACAAAAGCTAAAATTGGAACTCCTAGTGGCAGAACGACCCCTTTTTCCTTATTGGGGCCTGCTCTCTAAAGGTTATCACAGATATAAATGTAATTTCCACCCCTCTTCCTGACATCTCTATTGTGGTGGCAATCTCGAAAGGAGGCTCTGAATGGTGAGAAGATATTGGAGGAGAAGAACAGATTTGCTGGAAAATCCTAGCATTGTTCTGTCCGAACTGAGGGAAGAAAAGTTTCTCATAGGAAAAATCTGTCTCTGAACTATGCAGGAGGAGAGAGAGAGGAAAATAAATATCGCCACAAGAGTTGAAATGGAATGGACTTTCTCTCACACATTCAGCAATGAGAATATTTGGCACCGGGACGATTTTAGCTCTCATCTCAGGATGAATCACGTCCTTGGAATCTCTCTCTACACACACACGATGGGCTGAAGGATACAGCCCCCCCCTGCAAAAAAAGGCCAACTGTGCATACACAAAATTAGAGCAAGCTGCATCCATAGACTGTCCTTCATGGCAAATCAACTCCCCCCCCCTTCTTATACTCCATCGTTCTCATTTCTGGTTTGTGTCTTGTCACTTAAAATATAAACAAATCTGGAGAGTTCATAAGAGTCACGAGGGGGGCATGGACAAGGAGGAGGATGAGATGCCATTTCCTGCTGTTTCTTCCCACTGTCCACAGTGAAGAGGAATGTTCCAGTCACACAGACTTTCATGTGGATGGATTCCATGTCTCTTGGCATTGCTCGAAAGGCGATGGAGTTGTAAATAAAGGGGTCTGGGAAGCTGTATTTCCTCCTTCCTTACCCCCATCGAATGACTGGCTTGTTTGATGTTCTCCCCCCCCCTTGAGTAGTTTTGTTTGTGCTAAAACATTGCATAAAGTCCAAATTTGCAAAGGTGGAAGAACTGTGAGCAGCAGTAAAACAGTATACATGCTCTCTCCTTCTTCTTCTTTTTTACTGCTTAGGTGTTCACACATTACTTAATAGAATTATTTATTTTAGTCCCAGCTTTATGAGTTTTCACATACCCTGAAGTCAGCTTACAACATGCACAATGTCTTTTTAGAATGGCTATGTTTTCCTTTCAATGTCATGGCTCTATCCCATAGACACTTGGGTTGTATAGTTTTGTTAAATACTTAGAATTATCCTCCACAGAGGTTGAGTGCACAGGTCTGAAAGCACCTCACCTGGGCTTCCTAGCACACCAGCCTGCCACCAAAGTGCAGTTCATGGAGTTTCATAACGCAAAGCCATGGTAATCAAAATAGTTGCAAACTGCTATAGCTGGGTGGGATGAAGGTGTTCATAATCAAATAAGAATCAGGAGAAATCATGTTGATGGCTAATTGTAGTTTTGGAGGAGGTAGCTATGTTAATGATTCTGGTGTTAGTAATAATAGGAGTATAAATGGTAACCTGCCTTGCATGATAAACAAGAAACATAAACATTTCTTGAGCTTTGGTGCTGTCAGGATCTGGCCCACACTGCCCTGGCAGTGGCAGGATCGGGGCCAGCCTGAACCAGGAATGGCCTGGTGTTTGCAGGATCAGGCCCTGACCTGTGGATTAGCGGCTGGGCCACTCATGAGGCTCACCTGGAAACCTGGAGGGAAGGCCTATTTAAGGAGTGATTCTCCCTTGCAGAACTTCCCTCAGCAACAAAGGTCTTCAGCTGTGCTGACTGTCTTGCTGAGTCCTTGCATTCCAGTATTCCTACATCTCTGTGTCTTCCTGCCTTAGCCCCTGCTCTTGGTGCCTTGTTCCGGCTCTGTCCTCCCATCTCTTCTTGGTCACAACTGCACAGTGAGTATCTTTGGACTTGATACACTATGTGGTGGATTGGGTCTCAGTGCCCTTGCCCCCCCCCCCCGGTTAGGGGCTACTGGGATATTTTGGACTGTGACCATGCCCTTCTAAAAATTGGCCTGAGACAGAATTTGCACATTGGTGAGACATTTTTGATGTGTGCACACAATAAGGTAAAACAGAAAATGTCTATACTGTTGCATGGGCATTCAGAAAGCAAAAGCTTAGGATGGGTTGTTTGTGTCTTAGTGAATAATTAGCCTGTATTTGTGCACTTGTCATGTATGTTTCTGCCCACCCATGCATATGCTTACTTTTAGAAAGCACTAATTGTACAATGCATGATCGGAATAAAAGCATGGCCTTGTGCACTTACGTTGGAGAGGAGAGCTTAGATCCAACACTGGTAGAGGAGATGTCAAAGGGAACGCCAGTGCTGGGACAAGAAAGGAGCCATTTGGATTGAGGGTACCGGGAACATGCAGAGACAGTGTTTCTGTGGACTTGCCCTCATCCTGGACATACCGGCTTTCATTACTAAGGGTGAACAAGGAACTATGGGGACAGACTGTCAACCAGTGCATCAAACTTGGGCAGAGAACTCTAAGTGCTTTATAAATCGATTGAATGTACCCCTCTCCCAGTTGCAATCAAGCCTTCTTGTCCAGAGTGTATGGAGCAAGCTATGGAAGGAGGACGCCCCACCAAACAAGTCAGGGCAGGCAAGGCTCATAGTATCTCAATGCCCTTCTAAAAGTAGTGAGAGTGGAAAGTGGTTTCAGCTGTAAAGGGAAAACCCTCTCCTGTATGTTTGCCAAGGGGGCCCCTCTGCAGCTGTTGGTATACACAAGAACACCAGTCTGAACATCTGGACAAGTTCTTTACAAGGCTGGTAGTCTCTTAGATAGCCAGGCCCAAAGTATGCAACCACAAGGAATACCCCCATGTTCTCAATACAAGGCCAGAAGCCCAATGCACGGGCAGATGTTATGAGGATTCTGTCATAACCATTTTGCGGCACGGAAGAGTTGTATGGCTGTGTGGCAGCGAGCCAAAACTGCGAAACATTTTGTCAGGGAAGGGGTTTCATTAACTGGTTAAATTGGTCCCAATTCTTTGGCACTCGGTTCTTGATAAGGTTGCCTGAGGGCATTCTAAAACCATGTGTTGATATTAAAGGGTAACCCCCCCCTTTTTACATTCCGGAGGCAAGCTGTACATTTTGGATGCCATATGGCCCGGCTCATTTCTTTTTAAAAATGTTATTAATGATGAAATGTGAAGACTTGAGGCTTTGCTAAGTCATTCTCAACATTAACTCTAGATCCGTTTCTTTTAAAAGCAGGAAAGAATGAAATCATATGGTTCTAATCATATTTTACAGTACTTGTGACTACAGGTTGGAAACATGTGTGCTTCACAGTTGATCCTTGGGAAATATCGGCCGTAGATGCGTAAGATAACTAGTGACACCAAACCCTGATGCAACAGAATGTTTTAAACAAAAGGGCTGTCCCATCATAATATATTGTATTATTTTGGCAGTGTAGCTTCAGTCCCATGCTTTTTGGGAGCTGCTCAAAATTAGCAGGGAATTCAAACCCTTGCTTTCCTGTTCACTGGTCATTCCTTGGGGATAGAAAAGTCATAGGTCCCATGATTGAAATTAGAAACCAGTTCAGAAATTTGGAGCCCAATTTCATCCAGAGCCATTCTCTCCCCCCCACCCCCGTATCCAATCCAATTTGTGTTCTAGCACCAACTCAATGTTTAGTAGGCCAAGACTAACTAACTAATGAGTACCTATATATTATTGTCTGTTCACAAGGTTTGTTCAGATAATTGATATCAAATAGCAGTCAAACAGGTGGAGCTGGAAGCAGGCAGGTAAATGATCATTTACCTGCCAGCTTCCACCTTCACCTGTTGAACTGCTATTTGTTACATTCTCTAGACTCTCTTCTTCACCATTTATCAAACAGTATTGTGTAAGAGCCTCTAAGGGCTCTAAACTCTCAGCCCTTTAAGCAGGATACAGTAAACCTGGTTTAAACTTACTGCCCCAAAACTAATTGGTAACCTCAACTAAAGCAGACCCATTGAATCGATGGGGATTACATAAGTGTTCACTTGCCAGCCAGCCATTGATTCACTGGTTCTATTCTAGTTACATCCAGCAATTGGATTTAGAATGCTATCTTTTTAACTCCAGAGAGATTTTTGAAGGGACATCATTAACTGCCAGTAGTCTCCCTACTATTCTACATATTGCTCCAGGATGTGGTTTAGGGGAGGGGAAACAGGCTGAGGTTTAGATTTGGGAGCCCTTCATCTGCATCCTTTGGGCCCCATCCAGGTGGCCCACCCAGATGTACTTTGGGGGAGAAAACTATGGCAATTTTAAGCATGATACTACCTGCCTGAAATAGTGCGCGTCTTAAAACCTGATTCACTCTGTGCCTACACCACCTTGTTTTATTATGTTGAAGGGTTAAGCTCATTTATCATTTGAACTCATGCCAACAAGCTGGGCTTCTTCCTTGCAGTTGCTGCATTTTCGAGTGCCGTGAACTACAGTCTTGACTTAGCAATGGTCTGGGAATCCCCATTTTCCTTCCGAGAGACAAAACAAGGGAACAATCAGCCCCAAATTAGCTAGGCAATAAGCATGCAAGAAGATCCTCATTTAATAAGTGCTAACTTTTATTTTGCTAATAGGCTTGGAAAACAATAGCTCCATGTCCATGATACAATTTGATTAAATTGGCATGGGTGGCTTGGGAAGCCATAATATGATTAACTATCCAAGAGCTTGTTTTTCTGCAGCTGATGGGCAGTTTACTCCCTTCTTTGTCCCTTCAGAGACTGAATTTTGCAATTGTGTTAACCATTTCTGAGACCAATTTTTTTTCCAAAGCTCCCTGTGGGAGCTGGTAATCGGATAAAATAGGACAAATGTATTTTGCGAAGAGATTCCCTTTCTTTCCTATTACTTTTGGATAAAGCCTTTGAATTCAATTGCTAGAACAGTAACAGCGCTAATCATGACATTGCTTAATATTTGTACAGTGTTTGGAACATGCAGTGCATAGTAGCCTAATAAATCAATTCCAACTGATTACACCCAATAGTCTTGTAAGTAAACTAGTCAGCATTAATATTCCCTCATACAAATGGAGAGCTAGGGTCAAAAGAGAGTGCCTTTCCTTATAATGCCTGGTCTATCCAGCAGCTGTCTAGATAGTTCCATCGTTTAGGTATCAGGCTATGGAGCCAGAGGTAGGAGTTCAATTCCCCACTCTTCTTCCTGGGAGAGCCAGCCTGTGTAGCTTTGGGCAAACTGCACCATCCCAGGGCTCCCCCAGATGAAGGAGGGAATGGTAAACCACTTCTAAGTATTCTCTACCTGGACAACTTCTCAAAAGAAGGGAATGGTACCTAGGATAATCCTGAAGAGGATTGCCATAAGTCAACATTCACTTCATGGCACACAATTCGACATGGGGACAAATAAAACAATGGATCGAGATATTCATCAGAAATTGCTGATTTGTTAAATATTTGTCCCTTCATATTCATGGGTTTCAGAGACTCGACAAACATGAAGGGATGAATATTTTCCCATTTTTATTCGTCCCCCGTACGAATTTTGCCTACTGGCCAAGCGATCAGCTGATTGGCGGGCCAATAGGCAGCCACCCGCCCTCACAGCCTATCCCCTGCCCCTTCCTCTCCCTACCTTAGCTCCCGCCACCCCGCCATGTCACCACCCCCAGCCCCGCTGACACCTGCCACCGTAATCACCGCCATCTCCAGCTGGCCTCCACGGCCTGTAGATAGGGACACGGGCTGCCCTTTGCAAAGATGGTGGCTGCAGCTTCCTTTAGGGTGGGGAAGCTGCAGTTGCCATCTTTGCAAAGGGCAGCCTGGATTCTCTTAGCCTGCCTTAAGGGGGGTCCCTTTTTTTTTAGTAACCCCCCATGAATCAATGAATAAATTTGTGCTTCATGGGTTCATTGGGGCAGCTCAGTGCTTCATGAGTCATCAACTTTTGACAACTCACAAAGCAGGATGGCTTGCCAAAATGATGAATCTGTCTAGAGGGGCGGGGTAGAAATCAAATAATAAATAAATAATAAATAAATAAATAAATAAATAAATAAATATTTACACACAATTATATTTGCAGCAGTGGCATGATTTGAATTCGGGACTTGCTCAGTCTCTTATTAGTGCTAGGAGCATAGCCGTACCATGTCTGGGAGAGAAAATAGAAGTGCTTTTGGAAAGCATTTAACGATATGCGCAGCTTTTCATGAAACATAGGAACTCTCCACCATTCAAACTGGAGAGATTTGGTAATGGAAGAAGATGCCTCAGGTGCAATCTTGGCTCTTGACTGGCCAAGGAGGACACAGGCTGACTAAGACCAATTGAAACTGTGCTGAACAAAAAAAAATGCTCCCAATCTAAGGATGCTGGAAATTATGTCGGACCACCTGGGAAGCATGTAAAGCTAGTGGACAAGATGGAGTAATTGTGGCTGAGGGAGCCAACAAGTCAGGTAAGAGCTGTTCAGTCCCTTATAGATGGGATTACCATGTTTACTTTTAGAGAAGTCCTGAACTTGACAAGATATGTAGAAGGACATGCCTAGGAGAATGTCGAAAGAATGGCTGCTATGTGCCTATTGGGCAGATATTTTTTTACTAGACACATTTCTTGGAGTTGAACTTAACATTTCAAAATGTGTGATAGTGACAGAATTACAGTTCTTAATTTTTTGTAATACCTACAGGTATGCTGATATATACAGTATAAAAAAGATAGACATCTTTGAAAAGGAATCCTACAACAATGAACTTGCAGTTCTAGGAAGGGAAGTGAAAGCTGCTCTGAAATCACTAAGAAAAAATAAATCACCAGGCATCTCATTTTCTCCATCCACCTATCCTTTTTCTTGTTTGTTTGTGCAAGGAACAACCAAATTCTGTACAGCCCAGCCCTGTCTTACAAATCATGCACAGAGGATGAAAGATGCAAACATACTTTGGAACTGTAGCCATTCTGTGCAGATTGGCATTTCTTCCAGGATCTAAAGGACACAAAGCATTCAAGAAATCTCAGACATGATTTGCGCATCATTGGGGGAGAAACAGTCTGGTCGACACTAACACAGGGCTTGTTCAATAATGGTCCCATGTGAAAAGTTCAGTGAGGGTATGATGGTGAACCGTGTTCCCATAAAAGTTGTACAATTAATTATCTCCCTATTTTTATATTAGGTGGGATATTTCTGCTTCCTTTCTACTTTCAATTAAGAGGTTAAGTTAAGGTGTCCCCACCCTTTGCTTTTAACGAAGAGAACATATTAATATTTTTTTTCTGCTGCATATTCAATTTTTAGTGGGTGCAGGAAAGTTTTATAGGTAGAGGTGGGCATGAATCACAGTTTGGAATTGCACCCAAACAGGTGGAACCTCTCCATCAAAGGCTTCCCCACCCTGCTTTCTCCTCTGAGCAGCTGCTGGAGGGGGGGAGGACAAAAGCCCCCACTGTGATGCATGCAAATTATACATGTATAATTCAAGTTTTGCTTTTTAAAAAATCATTATTTTAGATGCTGATTTTTGTTTATTTTAAGTTGACCTCCTCATGTATGTACTCCACCTTAAAGGGGAAAATGTATTTTTGAAAGCAGTGTCGATGTCCCTTAAATCAACATAACTACATGCACACATGCATGCCAAAAGATTTTTGGAAGCCACTACTGGATGCCTGTGCTAAGATCCCGTCTTCTCTCCATGCATGCACTGTAGACCTTTAGATTATATTACAGTTAAAATATCAGTGTCAGCCAGGAAGCCTGTTTAAAAAAAAAAGAATTTAATTTTGGCAGCTACCTTACACTAACCTCAAGATACCATCCCCCCCTGCTGATGTCTGATAATCTCCTGCATATGACTTTAACTGCATTCTCAGTGTCTAAATGACAACTTCTACGCTTGGAGATATGAAATAGGCAAGAAGACATATTTTCAGAGATTTTTGCCAGTCTCCCATTATGGAACAAGTGCCCTGACAACAATTCCAAACAAGCTCACGTTCCCTGACTTGTTAATTCTCTTACGCAGATAAAGCAACTAAAGACGACCTCAGAGACAGGCTGGCTTGGCTCCATCTTGCGCATTTCAGGTTTGGCTCCAGCCTGTCGTCTTGCTCCTTCAAGCCCTTTACCCTAATCCTTCTCTGAACAGTCAGACTGAAAGAGGGACAGCTGTATCTGAAGCCAAGCTTGTGCTGTACACCGTAGGGTCCCTGAGATCAAGCCAGGGAATCTAAAACTTGACCAGTGGAAAATCGTTTTCTTCCGTCAGCCGAGCACAGGCAGAAGGCCAGGTTGTCAGTATTTCTGGCCAACCCGCAGAGGTGTCGTACAGACTGCTCGTTGCACGGGAAGTGGTATTTTTAGGGCTCTTTTTAGGTCTGGACCCCAGAAGAAAAGAAGGGAAGGGAAACAGATGCTAATTTCAATAAATTTATATGTGCCATAGTGATGTATGGAAGTGAGAGCTGGACCATAAAGAAAGCTGACCGCCGAAGAATTGGTACTTTTGAATTGTGGTGCTGGAGGAGGCTCTTGAGAGTCCCCTGGACTGCAAGGAGAACAAACCTATCCATTCTGAAGGAAATCAACCCCAAGTGTTCACTGGAAGGACAGGTCCTGAAGCTGAGGCTCCAATACTTTGGCCACCACATGAGAAGAGAAGACTCCCTGGAAAAGATCCTGATGTTGGGAAAGAGTCAAGGCAAGAGGAGAAGGGGACGACAGAAGACGAGATGGTTGGACAGGGTCATCGAAGCGACCAACATGAATTTAACCCAACTCCGGGAGGCAGTGAAAGACAGGAAGGCCTGGCGTGCTCTGGTCCATGGGGTCACGAAGATTCGAACCCGACTAAACAGGAGAATACGACAACAATCTTCATTACATTAGTTCTCTGTAGCAAACAATTACAGACTGCGTTGCAACTGTGCACTAAAAGCAGCAAAAGTCTTGCATAGCAACTAGGATATCAAAGAGATCTAAGCATGAATGGGCTGAAAATGCTAACGGGATGAAAGGCTGGGTTGGGGGGTGTACAATGGAGACGGCCCATTGGTATAAACCTATTGCTTTGATCAAAAAGACTTGCCATTACACACCATATAATCACAATGTTCTGGGACGAAGGCATCTCACGGGTGAGATGGAGAAACGTTCTAATGATAGCCCACACAGTGATAAAAACAGACGTTAGGGAACGCGAGGAACATCGGTACATCATCACCACCACCAGGGAAATTGAAGCCTGTCTTCCTTGGAATTCTGCACAAGTAACCATAGTCCTGACACAGTTGGAATGGATGAATGAGGATCACATCCTTGATGCCAAGAAAGGAAGGGAGGAAGGGTTGAATTGAAGGAGGGAAAAAGAAAGAGGGGGGGAAAATCAGTGTTACTCAAGCCATTTTAGTGAAAGTCCATTTCAAAAAAAGATGTTGGACAGGAGATGCATTTATTAGCAATGGGAAGAATGCTTGTCATTGCTGAGTTGTTCCTAAACTCTTCACTGTAGCTCCCTGGGTGCCCCCAAACCCATCCAGGGGCGTTGCAGAATTCTCAGAAGTAGTTCTGTGGAATCCCTGTGAGTACTACTCCAGGTCGGGCTTCCCATCTTCCTTCTCCCCCTTAACCTAAATTATATATTGGGGAGCTGCAGTCAGTGGCCAGTGGCCACTAAGTCAAGAGAGCCACAAAAATATTTGGGAACCACTGCCGTTCCTCATTCTAGCTAAGACTGACTAGCTCAACACATCAGTGATTCTTCACCTCTTTCTAGATCTTTGGGCTTTTGTACAAGACTGAGGCACTGAAGAGCTTTGTTGTGGTAATTGTAGTGTTCAGAATTTGTATGATATATATTTTACATTCAACTTCTGTCTCTGTGCAAAATGATTGACTTTTCATCTCTCTCTACTAAAGAGTGCACATGCACAAAGCAAGGACAGGCCGATGGCTCAGAAAGACACAATCAACCTATCAAGAGCCGCTGCTCTTTTCAGTTCATGTAGTTGTCAGATTTCCCAGTACTGCTTGTTTTTTTTTAGAAATGTAAAAAAAACCCCCCAAAAACAAACAACCTTATAAAAATGAACAAGTAGTCTTTGGGAATCACACCACCCCCACCCCTTCCCAAACCTGTGGTCTCACAGTGCCTCAGACTAAGGATAAAAATCCTTAAGTTCTGCTTCTCACATGAATGCAAATCAACTCAGATCACATTGTCGTCATTAAGTTGTGTCCGACTCTTCGTGACCCCGTGGACCAGAGAACGCCAGGCCCTCCTGTCTTCCACTGCCTCCCGGAGTTGGGTCAGATTCATGTTGGTCACTTCGGTGGCCCTGTCCAACCATCTCATCCTCTGTCGTCCCCTTCTCTTCCTGCCTTTGACCCCTAGTTCTCCTGATTTAGCAGGAGGCTTTATGACATTTGGAGTTCCTCAGCTTATATGATTCTATACATAGGTATTACTATTGCTAGCTGTAAATAAACCTTCCCTAGCATGGTGCCTTCCAGAGGTGTTGGTTGATTGTGCTGTAGTCCCATACGTGTGAAGGTCATCAAGTTAAGAAGGGTATCATAAATCATTCCTCCGTTCCTAATAGTGCTCATATAGCACGTTGCAAACTATATGATGTACAATTATACAGCATAATACAAAGTCCTTTTTTAAAAAAAAAAACATGCATTATCTAAATCAATCTGAAAGGTCATCCATTAATTTGAACCTTAGACTGAGTGGGAGTCCTGATTGCTCTGCATGAAGGAAGTTCAGAGTTCTCCTTGCAGGACTTCCTGATAAAAAGATCTCTGGTAGCAGCAGATGATAGGAACATCTCTGTCAGACACACTGGAGCAGGGATTCAAGAATGCTTGCTCAATCCTTCATTCTTGTTCAACCAGGAACATTCATCCACTTTGAGGTTCCTCGCTGCCAAGTGAGGATGAGAAACAGAACATTATTTTTCATCCATTTCTCTTTAATTTTTGTGAATAGTCTCTGCTAGAGATGTGCATGAACTGCCAGTTTAGTAGTTCCCAAGCACACCTTTTCCAGTGGGCACCCACTCAGAGACAGTGCCACAGCTTCTTTGTCCCACCTCCTTTGTCCCACCTCCTTCTTTGTCCCACCTCCTTCCTCTTAATGGGTGCCTGCTGGAGGAGGCGGGGCTTAGAACAACCAAACGCCTGTTCAGTGGAAAAACAAGCCAGCACAAACTGCCAAAGTAGAGATTTGTACCCACCTCTAGTCTCTGCACAAAATTAGTATCCTTTTCCTTTGAGAAGCAACACATGCACACGAAGCATGCACAGAACAAGGAGCTGTTTGGTCCGAAGCATGCAAACATTCCCCAATTCTTCTACTCCTTAAAAGTCCAAATGACAAAACAGAAGTCATCATTGTGTTTCGCATTGTCTTGTTTGAACCTGTGTTGTTTCATTATTGAGGGCAATTCTTCTTCCTATCTGATTCTTTAAAAAAAAAAACAACGTAAAATACTTCGCCTTCTTGCCAGGCAAGGAGATTAACACTCATCTTAACATGTGAGTATAAGAAAAGCAAGGCTTTACATCACCAGTTACAGTAATAGTTTCTGTTATGTGCTGTCAAGCTGGAACCGACTTACAGTGATCTTAATAGGGCTTTCAAAGTAAGTGAGATATTTAAGGATGTCACCACTCCCCAAGTCATTTTCCATGGTCAAGCAGGGATTCAAACTTGAGACTCCTGAGTCCTAGCCTGTTCCTCTATCTACTATAGCACTTTCGGTAGGAATAGCTTCTAGCTTGAAGTTTATTGCCATTAGAGTTATGATTCTTACAGCTGTAATGCTTTACTTCTCTTAATGTGAGTCAGCATCTGAACCATGTGATATTCCTTCTCTTCTAGAGATGGGCATGAACGGTGGCATGGTGGTTCGTTCCAATTGGTTTAGTGGCCCCACCTCCTCTGGCAGCCACCCACTCAGGGGCAGTGCCCAGAGGAGGCAGGGCAGGGAAGCCAAATGGTTTGTGCCCATTCCTGTTATCTATTATTTAGTGAGACCCAACTGCTAGAAGTGTTAATGTTAGACCCCAAAAGGAGTGATGCTTTGCCCTCTTTAATTTGCAACAATGGAAATGTAATGTACTTGCAATTTTGTTACTGGGAAAAGGTGATTGTTTTATTTTGGAAGGGGTCTCAGAGGAAAGGCAGTCCCAAATGCCCACAGACAACTTAAACACTTTTCACTGTATGAAACATATATGGAGTGTATGCATATGTTTCATATATTTGTTGTATGGTCAATGTTCTTTAGTCATCACCAAATGTGAAATGCTACAGTAATTGTGTAATCATTTGCTATTATTTTCCTTCCCAACTAACCACAGCCATCTTTATGCAATTAGGTTCAAAGGTAAAGCCAATGACTCTCAACTCATTAACATGTGTTCTTTCTGCTGCTGTTTCCTTTAGCCATTTAACTCGGTGGCTTAAGCATCTGGCTGTGGAGTCTGAGGTTGGGAGTTCAATTCTGCAGTTCTAAGTTTATAATCATTGTTGCTGTCCACAGAACAAAGCTTCAAAAACAAATAAACGAACACCTGAATACTTAACAGGGGTCCTAAATTATTACCAAGTTTGAAATGCAGACAAAGGCCACTAATTTGCCATGTAACCTCTGCATCTTCACTCTTATATCTGAAGAAGTGGATGTGTTGCACGAAAGTTCACATTAAACAATAGCAATATAAATGCAGGATTGGGTGATATCTTTATAGATCACTAAAGGAATCAAACAGTCTGCTGACTTTTGTGGATCAGGGCCCACTTCATCAGGCTTGCACCAATGTCTTGCTGTTTGAGCAAAGAAGTTAAGAGTCCCAATATCCAATCAATATATTTAATCAACAGCTTCCTCAGCGGCAACTTAAAACCGCAATTCCAATGGAGTCTGCATCTTTTCTAACGTACAGTGGTGCCCCGCATAGCGAGGTTAATCCGTTCCGGATTAACCCTCGCTATGCGGAATTGTCACTAAACGGGTAGGGAAAATGTATTGAAACGCATTAAACTTAGTTTAATGCGTTCCAATACCTTGCTTACTTACCCGTTCAGCGAGGATTCCCCTTGCCGGCAGCCATTTTCGCGCCCTCGCTAAGCGAGGGCAGGGCATGAAAACAGCTGCCGGCAGCCATTTCCGGGCTTCCGGCGGCCATTTTGGAGCTGTCGAACAGCTGTTTGGCGGCTCCAAAATGGCCGCCGCAATACCCGATCTTCGCAATGCGGGTTTTCCCCATTGCGAAGATCGGGTATGTTTCTGTATAGTGATCCCGAAAAAGGGATCGCTATACGGAAACATCGCTATACGGTGCACTCGCTAAGCGAGGCACCACTGTACATCTAATAAACATGCCAGGTAACATCCATCTGCCATGAATTTTTGGCAGTTCTTTGCACTAATGAGAAGACACTGGTGCCAGCCTGAGGAAGTGGAGTTTCTGATCCATGAAAGCTAGTGGATTGTATGTTTTCTTTAATGATCTACGAAGGTATCACCTACTCCTCCATTTGCATTGTGCTATGACCACATGGCCCTCTTTTATTTCATTGAAATGCATCACTTAGTCTTGAAGGTGCCACAAAGTCTTGGTCTCTTTATTGTTCTGCTTTTCTTTTGCGTTTCTTTTGGATGTACACAGCATGATGCAACAGCTCCATGCTGGTTTCATGACGAAGCTCTTTTCAATGAGTTTCTCTTCCAAAATCCAAATGTTTTCCACCGTTCTGCCAACCCCATTCTATCCTCTCCTCTTCCCCCATTATTTACCCTGTCTTTGCCCTGCACTCACACTATGAAATAGTTCTCCTGGAAGAAGCACCGCACAAGTCTTGTTGTGTACACAAACAAATGAACACCCCGGAAAAGGAAAAGAGTTGGCTCAGAGCTATTGTACTGCTGAACAAGCCGTAGCCTGTGGCTCTTGGAAGTAGTTTCACAGCATAAGAATTCCTCATTTCTCACCAGCTTTCTGTGATAAAGGTTCATATACAGTTTTGTGTATAATTATATGGGGTTGTGCGCGCAAAGCCAGGCAGCTGAGATGATGGGAGCATGCCATTCTCTGCACACTTGTTACAGTCCCAGGCTTTTGGGGTGGGGAGGGGGGGAGAAGAGAGGGAGAGAGAAAAAAAGTTGACTGAATAAGATCTCTTTCATTAAAATGGGATTTATATGTGGTTCAATAGCCCCAGGGCTTCAAAATATATATATATATATATAAAAAACCAGGGTATTCCGCCATTGGGTTAAATGTATCCTTGAGCTCTTGCTATTTAATTATATAGTTTCTGACACCTAACCAGACTTTTCTTTTCTTCCTTTAAAAAAAAATGCAGAAAGAAATGATGCAATCGCAACCACCTCCCTTCCCCCCCCCCAAATCCCATCCCAGATGTAAAAAAAGCATAAACATTCAGAGGCAAAGGAATCTGGATTGGTGTTCTGGCTACGGCACGGTGATTTGAACCACACTTTTGCAAAGGTTTATTGGCACCTGAATTAGGAATTATTAATCCAAACGGAGATTTGGTCATGCACGTAATTTTTCTGAAGAGCAGATGGATCATTAATGTGAAGAATGTTCCTCCCCTCTATCCCCTCCCTCCAACCTCCCCAGAGGAGGATGGAGTAAGATCTCTCACTCTCTTTTCCTTTCTCTGCTTCTTCCACTTGATTCTGTGCTCAGAAAAAGGCAATGTAGCGCTATTGTAAAGAAAGGAAAACACCTATACATGAAAACCTTGTGCAAACGATCAGTTCAACTTTATAATACGCAATGCCGAACATTCTAAATCGACATAGATGAGATGGTAAGGAAAGCTGGTCCTATTAGAGATGCAAGTGCCTCTTCAAGACCTTTGTGGGGAACCCAGGGAAGATACGAAGAGTGAGTCCTCTTACTAAAGAAGTCTTTGAGAACAATTTGGAATCTGCTGCCAGATGTCTGGGATGAGCAATGGAAATAGGCTAGAATTCTATTGGTCATCATGACCGCTGGAATGCTGTGAATTGCCACTAGTAATGAAAGAGGGACGTGGTGGTGCTGTGGGTTAAATCATTGAGCCAATGGGCTTGTTGATCAGGAGGTTGGCAGTTCGAATCCACTCAATGAGGTGAGCTCCCGTTGCTTGTCCCAGCTCCTAGCGGTTCCAAAAACAGACAAATGCGAAGAGATGAATAGGTGCCACCTCAATGGGAAGGTAACAGTGTTCCACGTCTAGTCATGTTGGCCATGTGACCACGGAAAGTGTCTATGGACAAACGCTGGCTCTACGCTGGCTCTACAGGGATGAGCACCGGCCTCTGGAGTCAGACACGGCTAGGCTTAACTGTCAAAGGGGAACCTTTGCCTTTCATGAAAGTAGTGGTGGCATTCCCTCCAGCATCTAGTCACATAACTAGGTAGACAACAGAAATGTCTCTGGTGACTCCTTTACTTGAGGCAACAGGCAACTGAAATGTACGCTGATGGAGTTACACCAGTGTAGCTTCCCAGTTGGATTTTGGCCACACTGGGTGATTTGCGAGGAACAAAGTCTCCTTCCAATGAGTGATGTGAACAAAAATCATTTTTCATTTTACTCTGGGAAGCCTTTTGGGGAGACTAGGTGTAACGAGGCATGGCAGCCTGTTTCCATTGGCTCATCCACTCAGGCCTAAATCTCATTCCAAAGCAATTCATTATAACTATTGTCTGCACTTTGGAGTTATCCCGAGGGGGCAATTCTAGAGCTTAGTCACAAGAATGACACAACTTATCTGAGAGGCTTTCAAGACTTACCTGCAGCCATTTGAAAAAGCTGTGCATGTGCCCTGTGGCCTGAACTTTCTTCTGAAGAATATGAGAAGAGGAATTTTCTTTTTTTTCCTTAAAAACAGGAAAGGCAACAAAAACAGGGGGTGCACTAGTAAGTGAGGGGGGGGGCTTTGGAGGCCATTTAAATTCTTAGAAAACAAGGACAAAAATAACATTAAGAGATAAAATCAGAAGAGGGCCATGTGGTCTCCAAAACAAAGATAGGAGCAGGTGATAGCTTTATTGTTGTTGTTTAGTCATTAAGTTGTGTCCGACTCTTTGTGACCCCATGGACCAGAGCCCGCCAGGCCCTCCTGTCTTCCACTGCCTTCCGGAGTTGGGTTAAATTCACATTGGTTGCTTCGATGACCCTGTCCAACCATCTCGTCCTCTGTCATCCCCTTCTCCTCTTGCCTTCACACTTTCCCAACACCAGGGTCTTTTCCAGGGAGTCTTCTCTTCTCATGAGATGGCCAAAGGATTGGAGCCTCAGCTTCAGGATCTGTCCTTCCAGAGAGCACTCAGGGTTGATTTCCTTTAGAATGTATGGGTTTGCTCTCCTTGCAGTCCAGGGAACTTTATTAGACCACTTTTTAAAAAAAGTCAAGCAAACAACAGACAGCTAGTTTTCGATGATCATTTGTTGTCTTCATGCTGTATATCAAGTTTTTGGGGATAGTTCAGAAAATCACATACTTTTATGAAAGTCCCAAAGTCCCATGGCCTTTGTTGGGGGCAAGTGAGTTTTGTGACATGGATATGAATGCAGCTTGTGGGAGGGGAGAGTGGTTTCGAACTCCTTCTCAGCCAGCAGATAATGAAGTGGGATACTCCTAAGGGGGACGGTAACTGTGGCAATAATTACTTGCCTCCACTGCTAAGTAATGAGGGACAGAACAGTAACAGTCTAAGGGAGCGAAATGGATGAAATAAACTCAAGGGGTGCCCCTTTCCTCCGAAAAGGAACACTTCCAAGATTCCTGAGCTGGTTGAGGGCAGCCGGCTGAGCCCAATTTCAGTCCTCCAAAGGAAACAGTTGGAAGTTTTTATGGTGGGGTGGGGGAGAAGCAAATGTGGACCCCTTCTCTTTGCCTGAGCAGCTCGCCCCATCTGCTTGCAGTAGGGGGTTGGTAAAACAAACATTATGTGGAGTCGTAATGAGCCCAGATCAAAGCTCACTCTTGTGTCAAATTGGGAGGAATAATGAACAAGGTGTTTCAGTGTTGCTGTTGTTTTAATTCCCCCCCCCTCTTTTTTTGCTGCTAGTGGCCTACATGGCAGGAGAGACCAAGGAAAGCTGGTGATCATAAGGAAAAGCGTAGCTAGTAAGATGAAAATGTGGTTCCCAGCTTTTTCTCCTATCTGCAGCATCTTTTCTTCCCATCCCTGGCCCATCTTGTTCCCTATTAATATCACCAGGTACAACTCTAGTTAAAGCCTTACAGGAGTTATCCCCTTTTCTTTTCATTTTTTTAAAAAGGAAGCCTGCACATCTCTCCTCTCCCTCTTTCCCACCTCTTGTTAATTTTTACCCAGCCAGGATTCACTTAGCATTTGCTTTGAGGGGATAACTGACAGCAGAGGCGACACCCGTTGGAAAGAAAGCCATAAATCAGAAATAATTTCCAAAATTGGCTGAAGGGCAGAAGTGTTGAATAGGCAAATACAGGTAAAAATCTCTTTATTAGGCCTGACAGGAACAGCAAATGTCAGCGGAGGATTTCCTCATGTGCCGGACGAGATTAATTTCGTGGGCCCTTTTTTTGTGTGTGTGTTGGGTATGTGACTCTTCTCTAACAAGTCTATCCATGCCACTTTCCCGAAGGCAGGCCGGTAGGTGCTCATTTGTCCTCAACTGATGAGCAGTCAAGGATGTTCTGGAAGGTAGAGTCTGTATCTTTCTGTAGCTTACCTGAAGAACTGGTTTTTACCTCATGTTTTTTTCTTTTCCTTCACAGAAATAGAGCCTTGTAAGAATACCCATGGAAATTATGAAGGCATACCTATGCAAGAGAACTGAACTGGCTTAGTAGTTATTCCCAACCTCCGGGGAACTATAATGCTTTGCAGACAGAGCAGTGATCTCAGTACAGTATAAAGGTGGTTTAGCACATTTAGCCTGCGTACGTGAAGGTTAAAAGTGTACGGGGCTGTGATGTCAGTTATTATAACCTCTCTGAAGACCTTAGAACATACTTTTCCAAAAGATCTTTAGAGGGCCCAGTAGGGAAATGAACATCTCTATCCATTTTGATTTGGTTACATTTCTCCAAATCTCACCTACATTTTCTTTCCGACCTTGTCTCGTATCAGCTTGCAAAAGTTTGCGGGTTTCTTTTTTTCGTTTGTAATTGGGGTGCGACATTTTTCCTAATGTGTGAATGTATTTATGCATTTCATTTCATGTATGACTCACCCATCTTCACTTGACTAGAGAATTTTTGTACATACTTTGAATTCATGCATATATATATTTCCTCCAGCGCATCCCATAAACCTTGCAAATGTGTGAAGCCGCAATGTGGGATGCATTTTCTCCTCATACCAAATCTCAGGAAGTGTGAAAATGCTACTTTTGTTCAGTCGGTCAAATCCAACGAGGTCTTTTCTATCCCTATTTTGGCCCACAGCTTCAAGAATTGTCTTTTGAGAAACCTGTGCTATGGATTTAATGTAGCCCATAGTTTCATCTTGACTCCAACTTCCAAAGAGGGAGAATGGTTTGTGGATTTTTCCCCCCCACATTTGATCACCGATGCTGCCAATGAAGTTCCAAGCATGCTGGATCCATAATCTTCCCTGTCGGATTCCTCCTCCCTAGGAGCAGGGCAGATCTAACACAAATAAATTGCAGGGACAAGTATGTAAATCAGTGGGAAGTGTTTTCATGAGCAATGTAATAAAGAAAAGCCCAAGGAACAGTGGTGGTCTTGCCTCTGCCAATAAATGGACTATTAATACTTGCGTGAACTTTTAAGTGCAGATCAGAGGGAAAAGGGGAGGCAGTATCACCACAGGCTATTCAGTTTACAGTTTTAGGCCCTAAAAATATCTGGAGAGAAACAATTACCCATCTGGAGAGAAACAATTGCCCATGTCTTCTCTAAGGGACATGGTGGCACTGTGGGTTAAACAGCAGAAGCCTCTGTGCTGCAAGGTTGGAAGACCAGCAGTCGGAAGATCGAATCCACATGACAGAGGGAGCTCCCATCGCTTGTCCCAGCTCCTGCCAACCTAGCCGTTCGAAAGCATGTAAATGCGAGTAGATAAATAGGTACCATCTCGGTGGGAAGGTAAACAGCGTTCCGTGTCTAGTTGCCCTAGCCACGTGACCACGGAAGCTGTCTACGGACAAATGCTAGCTCTGCGGCTTGTAAACGGGGATGAGCACTGCCCCCCAGAGTCGGACATGACTGGGCTAAATGTCAAGGGGAACCTTTACTTTTACCTTTCTCTAAGATTTATATTCTCAACATTTCTTCATAGCAATAATAATTACATTTCAATTCATCATGTCAATTTTGACCTATGGTCAGAAGACCCTTTCCAGGATTTTCTATAGAGTACTCAAAAGCGATTGACTGTTCAGTTCTTCTGGGTGTGCCCTGGGTCTATGCAGGGTGCCCAAGGCTACACAGGTTGGCTCTTGTCCTCAGAGGCACAGTGGGGAAGCAAATGTGGGATCTACAACCAGATAGCTAACTCACTGAGCTAAACAAAGAAAAATACTTGAAATCAGCAGACAACAAAAGGAAGGCTTTGCCCCAAAAAAGAAAGTATGTTTAAACTAAGGATGTGCTTCAAATCCAGAAGGGGATTTATGAATGAGCAGAAGAGAAATTGATGTGGACTGGAAATTCACTCTACACACCCTGACTTGTCATATGTAGTTATACAGATACCAGGAACTTGGTTGGCCAGAATCGAGGAGCGTTCCTGAAATATGAACACACCAAGAGCACAGCCTCAACTGTCCAAGATGGCTGAAGGCCAGCTGGGATGACACCAGGCTGACTGAAGCTGCCCTGAAATCCAGATCCCTCCCAACCAAGGGTTGTTGGGAATTGCTGGTTGTTACTTTCACCTTGGCCTAACTTTGTGCTAGCACAGCGGCTGTGTCTCCGGGCTGGAATAGGTTCGGACCTGGCCTCACTTATCACTTCCCTCACTTCCCCCTTCTCTTGCTCTTCTTAGCCAGCAGAGAGGTGCTTCTGACAGAAACCTGCTGGGAAATTTCTGAGGTGAGCTTGCAGAAAGGGGGTTCTGCCAACACAGGGATTATTTTTGCCAGCTTAAGGAGATTTCTGTTGGCAAAAGAGGCTTTTGATTATCTCCAGCCTCTAACAGCTGACACAACTTTGTGCTAGGTTTTCACCACAAAAGATAGATCCCAGGGCTGTCTGTAATTTCCTCAACATTGATGCATCGTCTCCGTATTTCTACATTCTCCTTGGCCACGCCGGCTAATTATAAAATATGTCAAGGCAAAATTTTCAGGGAGGTGATGTTGAGAAGGAATTTTGATCATGTTGGGCACAACTCTAGATTTGCATTTTTAGGACTGTGTTCACGAGTCTACTGTTGAGAGATTTAGCTATCTACGCTTTTTATCCTGGCCCTCCATGCCTGCCAATTAAGCTGATTTTTCTTGCCCCTTTTCTTCATTAGCAGCAGCCGTCATACCAATAGCAGGCAAGGCTTATTTAGTGTGTGGGAGCTGTTATTTTTCAGTATAATGAACTGCAGTAATCCATCTGGTGTGAGTAGAAATTCAAGACTGAAGTATCCAATGAGCCATGAATGGCTTAGGCCGGTCACTCTCAGCTTGATCTGCTCCACAGGGTTGTTGAGAGGAAAATCAGGAGGAAAAAGAACAGCCATGGGTACACCTCTGAGCTCACGTGAGGAATGGCAAAACAGAAATACAACAAACAACCTTAGATGTCCTTCATAGAATCATGGAATCATAGAGAAGTGAAGTTGGAAGGGGCCTACAAGGCCATTAAGTCCAACTCTCTGCTCAATGCAGGAAAATAATCAAAGCATATCTGCCATGTGATTATCTAAGTTTTTCTTGAATGCCTCCAGTGCTGGAGCACTCACCAACTCCTGAGGTAACTGGATCCACCGTCGCACTGCTCTAACAGTTAGGAAGTTTTTCCTGATATTCTTCCAAGAGATATACTTCGGAGAGATGTATAAGAATAAGAGAGAATATATCATAAAAAACATTGATTATTAAGATACTACCTAAATATTCATTCATTATTGATTATGGTCATTGGCTTAAAGCAGGGGTCTCAAACATGCAGCCCAGGGGACATTTGCGGCCCGCCAGATGATAGTTTGTGGCCCCCTCCTTGCCTGCCCCCCCAAGGAGCCCACAGATCCTCTGCTGTCAAGTCAAAAAAAGCCTTGCCTCACTCCCCAGCTCTCCCCCAAGACAGCACCTCTTGCACCCTCCATCAGGAACTGCAGCCGGCAGACAAGCGGGCTGGCTGGCAGGCTGCAATTCTGAATGGAGGGTGCAAGAGGCGCTGTCTTGGGGGAGAGCTGGCGAGCCAGCCCTTTTCCCCGAGCGCCTTAGCCACCGCTGAGCAATGCCAGAGAGCGGAGCTTGCTCCCATCCCATCCTCGAAGAGCGCTTCCAACAGCACCGCCAACAGCATCTGCCGCCACCTCTGCCTCTTCCAGGGAGGCGGTTCTCTGGCTCTCTTTCTCTCTTGGCACCCCCAGCACCAGCCCGGCCAGCGGCCGCCTCAGCGCCTGGCAGTGCTTCCTCCTCCTCTCCGTCCTGCTTCAGCCGCCTTGGTTCTGGAGGCTGCCTGGGCTCACCTCGCAAAGTTTGCTCCTCTGTTGTGGTGGGGGTAGCTGCTGCTGCTGAGTGCACCTTTTTTTGAGGGCCCCCCCAGAGGAAGGTTGCCGGACCTGTGTGTGTGTGTGCGCGTGCGCATGCACCTGTGGGGGGCGCCCGTTCTGTTTAATTTCGCAGGTACCGATGGGGGCTTTCCTCCTTTGGCAAGGCGATTCTGTAAGGGTTTTTTTAAAAAAATCTGATGCGGCCCAGCCTCACCTAGACTCTGCCTCCAGCGGCCCCCAGGTAAATTGAGTTTGAGACCCCTGGCTTAAAGTAAAGGTGGGACAGTTTTCATCCCTTTGGATTTTGTCAGACTGCTGCTCTTAAATTCCCAGTCAGCAGGGCTTTAGGTAAGTGTTGATGGGACCTATAAGAACATCAATATGGCTCCACAGTCCCTACACATGACCTAAATAATACTATGGATACTTGCATAGGTAAGCCAACCCTTGATGCAAAGGGACCACTACTGAAAAGACCTGCCATTTCTTTTGGTTTCCAGTGATTCCAGAGGGAGAGAAGACCGACTTACTTATTAGCTTTGGTATGAGGGGAATATTCTCTCATGGCATCCCAGCCACGCCCTGTTGGTCCAGATCTGTTCATGAATGCATGAACACCCAGCATGGCAACTGCTGGTCCACTCACCCTACCGTAACTCTTACAGACCATTTTACAACTTGAGCCCAATAAATAACAACTGTGAGAAATAGCCGTCAGACAATAAAGGAGTTGGAATTCCCCTTAATAGCCCTTTAAAATGTAGCATTAATTAATTCCATGCATGCCAATAGGATTATCAACTCTACAGTGTGACTACAAGAGGAAACTTTAAGACAACACAAGGATGTTTTGTTTCTCACGACTGGTCATCGCTGCTTACTAAGTGGAAAATCCCATTTGACTTTCTTATTTTGCACTTACTAGCTTCTGCTAAGCTTTCCGTTGTTGGCCTTTGTCAAATTTGAGAGTGTAACAGGCCGTACACAAACCGAGTATGGAATGCAAAGAATAGTCACTTAGTATCCCGTTCAAATTAACTTAGGATATCTTGACAGGATGAGGCACCTAGAGAAGGAATTATCAGTTCCCAAAAGATTCCTTGCCTTCAGCTCAAGAGTGAGACTAAGCATGCTTTTCCACATGCCAAGGTTTTTGAAATATATACAAAATGTATTTGTGGATATCTAATTACAGCTAGTATTATCTCCCTGTGAGAAGCAACACATGCACACATGTACACCAAACACAGGAGAATTGATTAGAGAACTGCAGAAATATCACTTCATATTTAATATCTTTAGAAGTCCATGAAAAAAGCAACAGATATCACAGTTTTCCATAGTTGTGCAATTTACGCAGTTTGCTCAAATTGGATAAAATTTGATAAGTATACAATTGGATAAAATTCACCTACTCTTAAGAAAGCAGAAGTGTGATAATATAGTCATTTTTAGGGATACAAGCCTTTCTTTATCTTGTTCTTGAAGGTAAGACAAAATCGAAGTATGTTCTCCCTACTAGGTGAAGTTGCAAGGGGTTTAATATATTTTCCACATTTTGGAAGGAAGGAAGCACAAACTGTAACCCAATTCAGTTCCACAAACACAATTGAACCTGTGTTTGGCGTATGTGTGCATGTGTGTGTGTGCATACACACGTGAACACATATATGAATCTCAGATTGCTTCCTTTGCCTATATGGAATATTTTTCTGCTAAGTCCTTATCCCAATAAACTGAACAGAAATTCTCACCCAACTGCATGAAAGTCTGTTGTGCTCAATGGGAGTTCCTTTTGAGTAAGCACACTTAATATTGGACTGCCTCTAACCCATCCATCAAATGGTCACTAGATAAGGCCATTGCTCCCCCTGGGCATCAACCCTCAACTTTGAGCCCTGTCTCCAGAGGTCTCATCCTTCTCTCCAAACCACTCTAGCTGAAGATGATAAGATGACAAGAAAAGCTGTGGTTAGCTATTCCACCACCTCCTGTCAGACACAGTCAGTTAAAGTGCAACACAGGTCACCAATGAATTGATCATCCATTCAGCTGCTTCAGCCTAAGGGTGAAAGGGATCCTTGACAAGGATAAGTGAGGTAATCTCAGGAAAGTTTATTTTAGTTGTAGAGGTTGAACAAGTACCTACAAGACAGTCAAGCAGAACAACAAAGATTTCCTCTGCAGATTTGTGTAGTAAAATGAAGAGAGGCATGAAGGGATATGGGACATGGTGGCACTGCAGGTTAAACTGCAGAAGCCTCTGTGCTGCAAGGTCAGAAGACCAGCAGTTGGAAGATCGAATCCATGCGACGGAATGAGCTCCCGTCGCTTCTCCCAGTTCCTGCCAACCTAGCAGTTTGAAAGCATGCAAATGCAAATAGATAAATAGGTACCACCTAGGTGGAAAGGTAATGGTGTTCTGTATCTAGTTGTGCTGGCCACGTGACCGTGGAAACTGTCTTTGGACAAACGCTGTCTCTGTGGCTTGGAGACGGGGATGAGCACTGCGTCCTAGAGTCGGACCCAACTGGACTAAAGGGGAACCTTTACCTTTTTGAAGGGATTGCATTGAGAATATCCCTCTTCCCCTTCCTCTTATAATGTTACAATGCTGGCTGGATAGCTCAGTGGTTTAGGTCTCTGGCTGCAGAGCTGGAAGCTGGGAGTTTGATTCCCCACTGTGCCTCATGGGAGAAATTCCAGCCGATGTAGCCTTGGGCAAGCTGCACCATCGCAAGGCTCCCTCAGAAGAAGGGCGTGGTCAACCACTCCTGAGTATTCTTAGGAGTCACCATAAGTCAGAATAGACCTTAGGGCACTTAATGTTGATTATAGTGTTTTATTTTTGGCCGCCTGATGTTTGCAAGACCTTCAGGAAAGGCGTTATATCATCATCACATAATATGTGAGGACAGCCAAAAATACATAGTGATAACAAAAGGTTTGGATTTTGCCTGATATATAGAGAGAACAATATGTGAAGTCCTCCTTTCCATCCACTCTTTCTTTCTGAAACCAGGCTTTGTGAAAAATCTCATTCTCCTCTGTGAGCATCTCCAGGAAGTCTTTGTAGATATCCATTCAAATGGACTCACAAATTTACTCATTCTCAGGGAGGGAGGCTCTCTTGACACTTGAAGACAAATACCTTGCCATAAAATCCTTGGCTTCTAAGAAGGTGCTCTCCTGCAACAAGAGAATGGACTAAGGAGTCAATGGAAAAGTTTGTGCATTGGCAGGAAGGCCAGAGAAGAAACCCATGGGCATGTATTCTTCCCCAGCCTTACTGCCACTGCCATAGAATTCATGCCCACAGGTTGGTTCCCTGGGATTGAGTCCCGTTGCGAAATGCCAGTGGTTTGAAAGGAGCCACTCTGAGCTGGAGGACTGTAGGGTGCAGTATGTGGCTCGTGTCCTGAATTTACTCAATGGTGCCCAGTCTATGCTTGCTGCTGAATCTGGGAAATGCAGTCCCAAACAGTAACCTTTCCAAACCCTGTGCCTCGACATACTGTACACTCCCCATCTGCATCTGCTGACATTTTTTGCTTCAAATCAAAATAGCTTGCCAGCTCTCACCCCCTCCTCCATCAGCTTTTCCTTTATCTCCCCCCCCCCGTCATATTCCACTGCTTTATTGCTCATCAAACACAGGAGAGGACTTTTTTTAAAAAAAAGTAAATAGGCCATCTTGTGTTTTAAAAGCATCTCGGGAAGATGGGGTGGGGGAAAGACCGTTTTCTCTGCACACCCTACCAACATCCACTTCCTTGCTTTAACTTCCCAGGTTTCTCAACCACCGCTAAATGCAAAATGACATCTCATTCAAAGCTTTCTGGTGTCATCTTAATCTCTCTTATTTTGCACTTTATACCTTTTTGTTCGCACGATGAAGCTTTTACCTGCGACTCCGATACCTATTATCTAAAGCATTAAGGCACATAGACACTTCCCAGTCGGGAATAATGCAAATCAATTGGATGTCAGTGGCCCAATAAGGATGGATTGTATATTTTCTTGAGAGTGGAGTGAGAAAATAAAAGATGTCAAACTCTCTGACCTTAATACCGGCTCCATCTCAATATTCATATATTTTATGCATGCATGGGAGACCATTTGTACCGTTCATATAAACCTGTAGGGAAACTCTGAGTCTTTCCTACTGGGGATTATTACTTCTGCTTTTTTTTTCCAGAGGCAGTTATGATTATAGGTACTTACTAAGACAAGAATAATTGGCCATAAAAAACCTTTTATAGTTCCACAATTATTTTTGCATTGACTAAAAGTGGTGAGGAAGATCTGGTTTTATGAGCAGGTCCTCTAACTTTGCTTTCATTTAATTTCCCAAGCTTCTACAGCCTTATGTCCTCCACCACCCTCAATCTCTCCCCGTTCCCTCTACACAATGTATTTTTAACTTGGGGAACAGGCAGAGTGAAAATAGAACAATTTGCTTTAGGATTCTGGAAGACTGGGGATGGCATAGGCATAACGCCTCATATTGAGTCTAAAGGGGGAGAAGAGAACAGCTAGAATTAGGACTGTGGTTTGGAGGTGAGGCAAAGCAACTGTGAACTAGAAAAAGAATATGGAAGCTTCAGACCTTTATCCACACAACAAATATATCAATGGGATTAGACTAGAGAGAAGATGGCTGGATAGCTCAGTGGTTTAGCTATCTGGCTGTGGAGAGAGAAGTTGGGAGTTTGATTCCCCGCTATGCCTTCTGGGAGAAGAGCCAACCTGGGTGGCCTTAGGTAAGCTATCCCAGGGCGCCTTCAGAAAAAGGGAATGGTCAACCACTTCTGAACATTCTCTACCTGGAAAACCTGGGAAATGGTTGCCATAAATCTGAATTGACTTGACAGCACATAATTATTATTATTGAGGCTGCGGACCAAAATCATGTGTGATCCATGATTAGAATGGGAAATCCTTAAGGGGCTGAGAACATGCTTTGCAAGAAAGTTTGGTTAGTCCTTAAGGCTGCCTGAATCACGTTTCGGGGTGGGTTTCCAAGGATGTTCTGCCTATAATATAGAGTTTGAATATCTCAAAATCAATCAATCAATCAATCAAGCAGGTATGTGAAAACAGCAGATAGAAAATGCCCACATTTCAAATGCATGCAAAAAAATGTCTTAGATGTACTGCACTCGTGGAGAATGTAATCCTACAATACATATATTTTAAACTATGCACTCAAGCATGATGACATGGGAAAAGCGGGCATGGAAGCTGGTGGAACCAAGCATGGCTGAGATGAGATGATAGAAGGGAAAGGCATTTATGAGACAGAGGTGATACCAACACACCAAGAATGCATGGCACATTTCTATCTTTGTGTTTTGACCATTGGCTGTCTCAGTCTGCAGTATATATATAGGCTCTGCTTCCATACCTTTACCTTTGTGGCTGAGCATTTTTGGCTTCAAATCAAAGTAGCTCACCAGCTATCAGCCCTTTCTCCTTCAGGCTTTCCTTTCCTGTTGGGATCCTTAGGATCAGAGATCCTGATTTGACCCTCAGCCAGCACACAATTGATCTGTCCCATATAAGACATAGCCTCTCCATCTTTTTATTTTCCTGACATATTGCTTCCTCCCGTCACATCACCGAATGTCCAACTTCATTTCAGCACCCTGTGGTCATCAGATCAGTTTCCAAGTCTCTCCCTCCCCCCTGCTTTTGTTTTATTAAAAATTAAAAACCTATGCTAAGGTTAATGACCCACCCTGTTAGTTTATTATTATTAGGCACAAATGGAAGTGGAATTTACTTCCCTTTCAGCGGCTGCAGATGAATAGGAAGCTCCACTTTTAGGAGGCTTGGCCATAAACATCAACACAACCTCTCTGCCAAAGTGCAATTATCAGTGGGTTGTTTTGTCTTTCTCTCAAGTAGGGCAGTCTGGGGATTTTTGGATTATTAAGACCAGGCAGGGCGAGTCCAAACTTGCAGCCTCATTTTGAAGAATGTGGGAAAGAGATGGAGCTTTAGGAAAGTGAGGAGAAGAAAGTTTGTTCTTGTTCCCCTCCTAGCATCTTTGATTCCTTACGCATCTTCCTCCTGCATCCCCACTGCCATTCTTCCCCAAGCATTACAAGGATGCAAATCTGTCTCGATCTCTCAACTGCACAAAATATGGTTCATGTGTTTTTATATCTATAACTCAGAAGGGAAAAAAATCATGCACATGCAGAAAAAAAATATATTTTGCACAAAAACCCTGCATTTTGCACAAAATATTGGATATTTTTTCCATGCAAATTATAAAGGATTGCTACAAAAATCACAGTTTTTGTTTTGAAAGCCGATTGCTCTCTTTTTTTACTCCTCAGCCTTGAAAGAGCCTACAAGTTGGTGGGTTTTCATCCACAAGATCTCTAGTTTGATTTCCAGCATTACAGGCCAAAAAAACAAAACTAACACATCTAGAGAGCCAGGAGTTTGCCACCTGTGCCGTAGACGATCTAGACCATCGTTGGCCCAGGTTGCTGGATACAACTTCAGTACTTCTCAATAGACAAGAGCCAAGTACATCATTTGTATGCCCCAATTAAGACATTTTCATAGGTCCATGTTACGTAGATAACCACTTTTATCTAGAAGGTAGTTTTGAAAGTTATATCCAAGATGTTATGCTTGGCCTTGCTTCAACCAGAATGAAATGCAATCTTTTTAGAGGGCATCGTAGTGACACAAAGTTTGACTTGGAATTCTTTGACATTATACCAACTGCTGCCAAAAGACATAAGGTGTGCTCTGACTACAGATCCAAGCTAAGGTATAGGGCAGGTACTAAGACTAGACCCATGCTAAGGTTTTGTGAGTCAGAAGAGATCAGGGATATCACTGGCATATTGAGTTACACTCAAACCTAACAAGGCCCAGATGGTAACATCAGTTGTACATAAAAGTCAAATATGTTGAGCACTGTATGGTGTAGTAGATAGAGTGATGGACTAGGACTCTGAAGAACAGGGTTCAGATCCCCACCTGGCCATTAAAACTCACGAGGGGAAGTGGAACTGGTAAAATCACTCCTTAAATATCTCATTTACCTTGAAAAGTCTATTAGGGTTGCTATAAGTTGGTTGTGAATTGAGAGCACAGAAGACACACCAAAAAAAGAATTGCATCTATTTTTTATTGAATTTTAGAGTCTGAATGCATGTGCTTTAGTCTTGCAATTCTAACTGTGCGCTCACTTCTGACTTCAGGGGACATATCCATCTAGCCATCCATCTAACCAATCAGCCCATCGTACAACCCGCTTCTTATCAAATGTGTCCAAAAGCTGTGAAGCCCACTGGACGTAACGTTTCAAGTGCAGATTCACAACATGGTCTTTGTATATTTGCTTAGTTCGCAGGGATCCGTCTCTTCGCCGCTACATACACAACATGTCATGTTGAAAATATAAATTGTTGATTGTAGAGCTACTTTCCTCCTCTTAAAACGCTTTGCGAGGGTCCCTTTTTGTTAAATACACCCAGACACCGTTTGACAGATGAGTGGCTAATTGCTGTGCGAATTACCTCTATCGATTCCTGTTTCATGTTGAGCCAAACAAACAAAAGATATTAATGCTTCTGAGAAAAAAAATGAATGATGACCTTTCTCTGCAAACACAGCTTGCGGCCCCTGATTATTGGTGATTCCAAAGAGCAGCGGTCAATCGCTATAGCTGTAACGCTATGATCACTATAATAAGCTTGCCTGACCTTCTTTGCCATGTTAAGTGGTTTAAATTTATTTGCCCAACAACACCGAAGCTTTCATTTAAAGTCACAGAAGAGCCAGTTCAACTTGAAAAGGCAAGACTAGGGGAGGGTTAAGTTTATGTTTCTTTTTCTACTCTGTTGGATGACCACATGTTGTATAGCTTAAACTTCTGTTCTGTTTCTGTAGATGTCGTTCGTTCGTATGTATGTATGTATGTATGTATGTATGTATGTATGTATGTATGTATGTATGTATGTATGTATGTATGTATGTATGTATGTATGTATGTACCGTATTTCCCCGAAAATAAGAAAGGGCCTTATATTAATTTTTGCTCCAAAAACTGCATTGGGGCTTATTTTCAAGGGATGTTTCATTTTTTTCATATACAACAATCTACATTTATTCAAACACAATCATGTCATCCTCTTGCGGTTGCTGCACAATGGTGAAGGGTGGCATTTCACTTAACTGGTGCTTATTTTGGGGATAGGGCTTCCTGAAAAATCATACTAGGATTTATTTTCAGGTTAGGTCTTATTTTCGGGGAAATGGTATGTATGTATCTGTGTGTGTGTGTGTGTTTGTGTGTTTGTTTGTTTACAGACAAAGTATATAACAAAAACCACAACTGTGCTATTCATATCCGTCCAATTCCAGGGAGAAGTGTGTGTCTGTGCATGCATGCATGTGTGCGTGCAATAGAACACTGCACGGCATGCAAACATCTGTTATATTGTGAAAATCCCTTGCAATAAATATGCACATTAGGCAACACTATGTCTGCAGATGCATGTAATAAGAGAAACATGAACCAAAATCCATATACATTTCCATGCATAATTGCTCAGAGAAATCTCAAAGTTAGACCTAACCGGTTTTCTTTGGATTTAGTAATCTTGGTTTAATCTAGGATGCTCTGTGTGAAGTTTCCCAGCAGAGTCTGCAAGAGAAGATGCAACTCCAAGTGTTTGTCTCTCATACCAGTTTCCTTGTCTCATTTGATTCCTTTTCCAGGGAGAAGGCTGTGGTGACAGCTATCTATGCATCCCTGGAGCCAGAGGTTGGGAGTTCGATTCCCCAATGTGTCTCCCTGAAAGGGCTGGATTTAATTATCCTTTGGATTCCCTTCCAGCTCTGTGGTTCTAAGATGATAATGACGATGGTGATGATCTCACCGTAGAAGGCATAACTATGTCAGTGATTGGAGATGCTGTACAGTGGACCCTTGACTTACAGACGGCTTGACTTACAGACTTTTTGAGTTACAGACTTCTCTGGCTGCAAAATTTAGGTTTGACTTGCAGACTGAGATTTGACTTACAGACCAGAAAAAAACCAAAATGGAACAAAAACGGCCTGTTACGGGATTAATCGGTTTTCAATGCACTGTAGGTCAATGGAGACTTGACCTACAGACTTTTTGACTTGAGAACTGCCTTCCAATACGGATTAAGTTCTCAAGTCAAGACCCCACTGTAGAGTCCCAGCTAACTGATATGCAAATGAGCTGTGTCCAGGAGGTATTTCATCAGCTAGGAAACCAGAAAGAAATAGAGTTGAAATTATGTGCCCAAAGTCTGATATCTTGGACACGTAATTTGTCGTCGTGACAAATACAATATACTAGAATACTGTACATCACTGAAGGGAAGAAGATCAAGGGGAAATGTGGAAGATATAGAATGGATGAGTAACATCAGAGATTGGCTGGGTCTTAATAAAGAGCAACTGATTGATGCAGTGAGAGATAGGTGAAGATACGCATGATGGTAGCCAATCTCAACAACTGAGATGGTGCCCAGAGAGGGGATGCAGAGGGAGAGGTGCTCTATGGGAGAGCCAGCCTCCAAGATGGGACCTCAACTCATCTTGGTGCTGGCATAGTGGGTTACTACAGGAAATACATGCCTTGTCCAAAAAATTCAGAAATGGGTGGAGTTTGAGATTTCAAATGTACACTTAAAATATGTACAAGATGCAAACAACAACAACAACAAAATCTGCATAACTGGTGTAAACTGTGGAAATGAATTAAGATAAGATCTAATTAGCACATTAAGAAAAATGCCTAATATAAATGCATGTAATTGAAAAGAAAATGCAGGTTGGATTTACTGAAAAGGAACTCAAAACAGAGGGATTTGCGCCTCCCTGGTTTGCTTCATGTCGGAGCTCATGGGGTTCGAAAATGTTTTCAGAACCCAATAATATCTTCCAGTGTATGGCTCCCATTGGCAACCAGGATTGTATGTGATACAATTTTCCCGTGCCAGACTCTTGCCGTTTTGGTCAAGCAGAGGGTCAATTTGCATGCTTTTCAATTGGTTTTCCCTTGAAATCTGGTCCTTTCTCTCTAGCTCGCATGCCAGGGCTCTGCTTTTCCAAGTTAACTGCAGCACCTGAAGTTTTTATGGACGTGCATTTTGCCCCTATGGTCAGTCTTTCAAATTGCTAAAGGAACCCTATCCATCAAGATTTAATGTGTGCATAGCAAGTAATGCAAAATAGCTACCTAAGTTCTTCTCTGTTGCTTCTGGGATTATAATAAAGTAGCTCAGATCTGTTCCTATATATGATAATTTATTGGTGACCAGGCGTATGTACTGGGCCTTTAATTTGGTCTGTGCCCAAGTAAGGGCAGACAGATCAGGAGGACCTGTTTCGGCCTGTAGCTTTTAGGAGGTGCTCTTACTTGAGTTAGGTCCATACTGATGTTTGTTCGTTCCTAGATCTCTGGGAAAATGCACATGGCCACAAATGGGCAAAGACAAACAGCTATAGTTTAGGGCGAGTTGCACAGCACCCTGAAAATTCCTTTTGGTAGAATTAATTGTCTACTTTTACCCTAGAAGATGTAAGGGAAAAAAAGGAAGCAGGAGACATTTATCATGAATTTTGCCAATGACATTGCTGAAACCAGTTGTATTGGCTCTTGCCTTTCCATTAGCCTATTCCAGTGACGTGGAGAGGGGGGATTTGCTGCTTGGGTAACAGCCTATCCTCCATATTATTTCCCCCAGGGTTCGTGCTCTGGAGAGGACACTCCAGCTTCGCATACAGCGTCAAAGTCCTCCATACAGAGCACATTACCATAGTCTCTCGAGACTGAAGGATGCCTATGATGCCAACGACACCACCACACCAAGGAGAAAAGAGAAACCCAAGATGGAGGCAGAGAGGCAGACCCTAGCATCTTAAAGCAAACCATTCAAAATCCCTACAGGAATGGTTGCAAGCATCATCCACTCATGCATGCACACTTCATCCAAGTGGTGCAATAAGGTATCATGAGGTCAAAAGGAAGAAGAAGAAAAAAGAGGAAAGTTGGAGAGGCAGCCTGGTGTCTAGATCCAGAGAGCAAGGCTGGCATCTCAGCAATTAGGATGTGCACAAAAGGACTTGGGATTCATGAATGTGGCATTTGGCAACTTTCTTCAGAAGACTCTCCATACTGCATCAGTGGTTGGAGTGTCCCAGGGAGGTCTTGAGTCTTATAGGTCTCTCTCTGTGTCTGTGTGTGTCAGCTACAAATCTCATTCTTCTTTGGTACAGTTCCATCTTCCTCCTGGTCTGTACTAGTTTTGATTTCCACTTTCTTGGGCAGGGCATGGTTTATTTTCCCATTTTTATCCCCAGGAATACCAGATTGGTCTTGAGAGAGCCACATGGAGAGCTGCTGTGACCCAAGTCAGACCACGGGCTCCTTGCTCTGCCATGTGGTTGCCCCAGGGCTAGATAAATAGCCTTGCAGTTGCCCATTTGTCTGAAGGAACACACATTTTTAAAAGGTAACTAATAGAGATGGGCAGGAGGAGAAGGGGACGACAAAGGATGAGATGGTTGGACAGTGTCACCGAAACGACCAACATGAATTTGACCCAACTCCGGGAGGCAGTGGAAGACAGGAGGGCCTGACGTGCTCTGGTCCATTGGGGTCATGAAGAGTCAGACATGACTAAACGACTAAACAACAACAATAGAGATGGACACTTTCCGTGGTTTCAGCAGTTTGGTGGCATTCAGAGAATAGGATTCCATGCTCCACCTCCTCCCATCAGAAGCCACGCCAGGGGCTTGCCTGTCCCACCTTCTCCTCTGAGTCCTCCAATGGGACAAGGAGGGCATGTGACTCATGCAATAGCTGTGGCCCCAATCCTCCAAATCGCCAAACTGCCAGACCACAATAAGTGTCCATCTCTGGTAACTAACCACAGCTCCTTGAAACTATAACTGTCTTCCACACTCCAGTTGCCAGCTCTATGTAAATATAGCATGGAAATCCTGCATACCTGTGTTCTAAAAGCCAGGACAAAAAGGACTTTGACATATGAAAATTACCCATGATTCATTGTCACAGGAATGTGGGGGCTTTCACCTTTAAATCATCCTTCAGGGAGTTTCCTTCTTCACCTGAAGTGTCACAACTAAAAATGAACTTAAACGTCTGAACAAAATGATATAGAATTGTTCCAGTTGTATATATCTGCCCCATCTGGGAGCTTTCTGCCCTGGGAAAGATACGCATTTTATAAACAGGATTTCTTTAAAATTCTGCTCTGCTCCCCTTTCCAGTTATCACTGATCCTTGATTGTTCGGAGTATTGGCTTTCTGACAGGGTTTGGAATGAAGCCATTTTTATTAATTTAGTTATTTTTGCTGATATAAAAGATCGTCTATCATGTTAATGATGTATCGGTCTGTGGTACCACTGAACAATAATTACAGAATGTTCTTAATAGTAAATCATTTGTCACAATCACAGGGCTCCTGCAACAGTCTTTTGTTAAGCAATAGAATACATTAGGTGAGCAGCGATACACCTTTATGCTTACCAATTAAAAGGTCCTGGACATATAGAATTCACATGAAATTCAGGGCAAAGTATTATAAATTATGACAGCTCTGTAGGAAATCCTGCTAGGCATATAACTTGCTGCTAATTTTAAACTTGTCAGGCAATTTATACATGTCTTTTCAAGTGTAATTGGAGACACAAAGACACAGTCATGACTGAAATGTGGGCATGCAAGTGAGGTCAGAAAACATGAAGATAGAAACAAATGGAACATGAAGGAGTGAAGCGCATTGTTTTGAGGGGGTGCGAGTTCTTTCTTTCTCCCCTCCCTCCAAATTTGCATTTCTTTTTCAAATTGCTTAGAAATTTCTTTTGGTCCGCCTTTCAAACCGAATCAACCTGTTCCGTCTCTCTTAGAGAAAAATGAGTATGAAAACGTATGTTTTAGGAAAAAGTATGTCTACAATTGTTCTATCAAGAAAAAAAAAGATGAAATCTACTTTTAGTGTAGAGTAAACCTATTGAATTCAGTGTTTCTTCCATTTGTGGAGAGATTAGCACGGACAAATTCTATTCATTTCAATGGGATTACTCAAACTCGGAACTAAGAATTGAATTGGGCCCAGTATATTTGGAAACGTATACATTGGCAGAAAGCAGATTTTAAAACTGAAAAAAACTGATTTTTTAATGTACTTGGATTTTTTTTAAAAAAAAAAAATCACCTCTCAGTCGCCTCCATAGTTAGCTCTATCCACTGATCCTCAAAAAAACTGGTTTTTAGACCCTTTCATATCTTAGTTGCCTTCTGCTATGGACATTCCTGCTCAATCTTGTCTTTCCTGGACTTGCCCCAAACTGAATATAGTATTCCAAGTAATGTCTAATGATGAACAAAAAGGTATTTTAACCTTCCCTGATCTGAACATGATACTTCTGTTGATGCAACCTAGAATTGCACATGCTTTTTTCCCCTTAGCACTGATCACAATGTTGAATCTTGTATAACAAATAGGCACACAAAGACCTAAAACAGTGAACTCAAAACACCAAGATGCACCAGAAGTTGTGGATTTGGAATTAAAAGATGCCTTTTGTTCTGGGTGATCTACCAGCACAACTGCTGAGCTAACTAAGGTCAATGTATTCTCGCAGGCTTTCACGGATGGGATCCGATGGTGGTTGTAGGTTTTTCGGCCCATCTGGCTGTGTTCTTGAGGTTCTAAAGTCAGTTCAGACACAGGCTAAGGGAACTGATGTGAAGAAATCTCTGTGTAGTTGACAACATGGCAAGAGGGCTCAAGGATTCTCCAGATTAAACCCAAATGAGAGATCCCACTTCCAATATAGCAAATGTTACTCTCCATTGGGTCGGTGAAAAATATGATTTTGATACAACTCTTGTTTCTGTGTAAAACTAGAAAGCTACTACACAAGGCTGCTTCATTGCAATTCTACAAGCAATCTACGGTGATTTTTTCTAGCTAATGCAACAAAGCAAATCATTACACTTTAAATACTGTACATTTTGCAGAAATGCACCAGCACACACACAGAGAAGGTGTGCAGAGACTGAGAAGAAAAAAGCTCAGTGTCTTCTGATTGCTTAAATTCAGGAGATAATTTTTGAAGGCTTCAAATATATGGGACAAGGACCAATAAATCAGGATTTACATTTTTACTCCCCAATGCACAAAGATCATGGCAGGGAAAGTGACAGAGCCCATATCATCATATGTGCCTCAGGCTTCATCAGTGGTCCTTGGGCAGCCCTTCAATTCTTGAGGCACAACACAGTTCTGACAAGATCATGCTGGAGCTACCCTTAATGTGTGTTTTTGTACCAATAAAACACAACACAGAAAGAATCCTGATGCAGTCATACGAACAGTTTCATCAAGAACACATTTTTGCAATGTTCAGTAATGCTCATATACTGTCCTGTAATACAAGATGGTGGCAGGAGATGCCAAAGAAGTGAAGGTCAAAACTTTGAGAAACAGTATAGCTACCAAACCATACAGCTTTCAGCTGCCTCAACCAATACAGTTGAGGGTTGTTATGGTGGGACTTTTAGTCAAAAACATTTGTAGGATGCTGGTTTGTCTACCCCCCAAGTGCATATGGAATTAAAGTGTTGTGGAACACAGCATTAAACAACAACAAAACCCATACAACAACAAAGGAATAGAAATGGGAAGATCTGGTGGTCTATAAATCTGAGGCCTTTCAAGAACACCAACTCAAAATCATTGGCGGTGTGATTGTCTCTCTTGTATTTGTTGACAATTCCTCAGGTGTTTACCTGAGGGGGAAAAAAATCCCACAGATCACTTTAGACAAAAATGTATGTGGTGGCTCTAGACCTCTCCATGAGGTGATTTCCTTTAAACTTCTGATCTATGTCTAATCTGTTCTGTGCGTCCCTTAGCAGAGATCCACTTAGGAAGATATTGATTTACCCTTCCACACCAAAACTCCACATCTTCCAAGTGGAAAAGAGGATCCAAAGAGGGAAAGAAAATGCAATAAGTTTTGAATTTCTAGCACACACCTCCATTTTAATTTGTTCTTTCTCTCCCTCTCATTTCCCTTTTTAAAAAAAGTGTGAGCCCTCATCAATGACCCCCCACATTTTGATTTGCTGTTTCTTGGTGTTGTTGAAGTGCACGAACTTATGACTGATCCTCAGAGTTCTCAATAACCCTTGAAAGGCACAGGAAGACCTTCAGAAAACCAGAAATTCAAATGCTTTTCCTTTCCCCTAACGTCCTGCATGCACCACCCACCTCTTGCCATCTTCTGTCCAGAAGAAAAATCCCTTCAACGCAATGGTTGTTTTTATTAAATTCTCCTCAATAAAAAGCTCAGGCAGGATTTATTAGGTACTCAGGGCGGACGTTTAGTATTTCGCCAGTTATTAAGTGAAAATCAATAGAAAGCAAAGAAAATGGAAGTCACTGCTCTGTTAGCACGGTGTTGTCGCCTAGATATTATGTCGGCTGTCTTGTAGATTCATGACAGACGAAAGCAGCTAGGAGAGGACTCTTTCTGCTTACATTGCAGGAGCCAAAGTGGGGTTATTCATTAGACGAGGCAGCCGGCCAGATGGATTTCTAGCTCAGTTTTACCATTTATCTTGAAAACGCCGGTATCGAGTGAGAAAGAACAGTGATATTATGTGATATCAATGGCAGCTTTATGTATCTAAATCAGGATTTATCGTTATTTTGTTCGGAAGACCTCTCTTTTTTTTTTCCTTAAGAAATACCATTTCAGTGGGAGAAAATAATAGCTAAAACCATGTCAAAGATAACCTTTCATGATGTTCGTGTACCATGGGCTGTAAAACAAATAGAACCCAGGGTATTAATAGGCTTAACCACATCCTAACAAATCATTTCATCTTATTTTGTGTGTGTGTGTGTGTGTGTGTGTGTGTGTGTGTGTGTGTGTGTGTGTGTGTGTGTGTGTGTGTGTGTGTGTGTGAGAGAGAGAGAGAGAGAGAGAGAGAGAGAGAGAGAGAGAGAGAGAGAACAAACAAGCAAAGTAACCTCCTTTCATCCAAACTAGAATGACTGTTTTCTTCGCCAGGTTAAATGTAAATTGTGGCAAACCCAGACCTACTGGGATATGTCACACAGTTACACTAAGCTGCCACCAACCATTCCCTTTAAGAAGTCACACAGACCAGGGATGGATTTTTAAACAATAAAAAGAATAAGGTTTATTTTAAATACACACAGGGTAAATAAAACAATCAGGTGAATAGGATAAAGTAACGTGGCTTATTCTCACTCATACAAGCATACAGTTTGGTTCACCTAGAACCTTTAACTTAAAGCACAGACCCTGAACCCATCAGTTCTGGCTAACCCACAGACACCTGAACTTATCAGGTTGGTACTCTGACACACAGTAGTACCCTGTCAGACACCCAGACTCCCACAACAGCTTCTTCTTCCCAGCTGCTGCTTCGTCCCAACCCAGTGTCTCACAGTTTGTCTCAGCATCTCCTCTTCACCACACAGGCATCACATATTTATACAGTACAGCCCCTCCTCCTGATGTCCCGCCTTCCACTCCCCATAGGATGGAACTTTCCCTCCAAACCCATGACAGACAGGTAACATCAGTGCTGTTATGTAACACCTCCCCTCTTTATAAGTTGTTTTGTAGGGGGAAAGCTAAGGTGCTTTTCACCAAAAAAAACAACCTGTATAAAACACACAACAACAATTATACCTACCATATTATACTTACATATACTTACATTCCAAGTTAAGCATAGCAAATAGACATTTAAACATTTATCATTTACATTACATCCATTTACCTTTATTAATACAAACCAATTTAAAACCAGGTACATTTTAACTTTTTGTTTTCATTATATACATATAGTTCATGTTCTTTCGCCGTCTTCAGTCTTCAGGTCTTCTTGATAAGGCGTCAGCAACACAGTTCACTGACCCTCTGACCACCTTCACTTCAAAGTCATAGTCCTGTAAGTTCAAAGCCCACCTCATAAGTTTGCTATTGTGGGTTTTCATCGTCTTTAACCATTGCAATGGTGAATGGTCAGTACACAGAATAAAATGTCTTCCCCAGATGTAAGGCTTGGCCTTCTGGATCGCGTAGACTATGGCCAAACACTCCTTCTCCACGGTTGCCAAATGTCTCTCACCTTTTTGAAGTTTCCTACTCAGGTAGGACACTGGATGCTGGTCACCATTCTCATCCTCCTGGCACAGAACTGCTCCTACCCCGCTGTTAGACGCGTCGGTGTAGATGATAAACTCCCGGTCGAAGTCTGGAGCACGCAGGACAGGATAGTTGATTAACGCCTCCTTCAACCTCTGGAACGCCGCCTCACAGTCGCTGGTCCACGGGATGCGGTCATCAGCCTTCTTCCTCGTCAGATCGGTCAGCGGAGCCGCAATCTCGCTAAACCTCGGGATGAACTTTCTGTAGTAGCCCACCAACCCAAGAAATGATTTTACTTTTTTCTTGGTGTTAGGTCTAGGCCAATCACGAACAGCTTCTATTTTGGCCTCCAGGGGTTTTATCATTCCTCCCCCTACCATGTGACCCAAGTATTTTATTTCTGGGCTACCCAGCTGACACTTGCTGGCCTTTACTGTTAGCCCTGCTGCACTTAACCTCTGCAGCACTAACTCCAGGTGTATCAGGTGATCTTCCCAGGTATTACTGAAGATCCCTATGTCATCAATGTAGGCCACTGTAAAGTCACTGAGCCCTGCCAAGGTCTGGTCCATCAGCCTTTGGAATGTGGCTGGTGCATTTCTGAGACCAAAGCTCAGGACTCGAAACTCATAGAGACCAAAAGGGCTGCAAAAGGCAGTTTTTTCTTGATCCCTGGGATCAATTCTTAATTGCCAATATCCCTTTACCAGGTCCAATGATGAGATGAACCGACAACCCCCTATGGTTTCAATCAGGTTGTCTAGCCTGGGCATTGGGTAGGCATCAGGAGTGGTTACACGGTTTAATTTCCTGTAATCGACACAAAACCTAATGCTCCCATCAGGCTTGTCCACAAGGACTATCGGAGAGGACCAAGGACTAGAAGAGGGGACGATTATGTTCTCCCTCAGCATCTCGTCCAGCTCCTTCCGCACCTTGTCCCTATAGGGTCCCGTTACTCGGTATGGGGATACTGCCTGCGGGGGTGCATCCCCTGGGTGGATCCGATGCATCACTCCCTTCACTATCCCCAGCTTGTTGGAAAACACCTGTTGATATTTACTAAGCAGCATTTTTAGATCTTGCTGCTGGTCTTGGGTGAGTGCAGGACTGATCTTTACCTCCTCTGGGTTGTATTTTACTTCCCCTCTACCCTCCCAGAAGGGTAATTCAGCTTCCTCACTCTCAGCTGCTTTTATCGCGAATAAAACCCTCTGTTCCCCTCTGTAGTAGGGTTTTAGGGCATTCACATGAACCACCCTCCTTGCTTGGTTCTCCTCCTGCTCTATTAGGTAGTTCAGGTCTGACATCTTGGAAATGACCCTATATGGTCCTGCCCATTTGAGCTGCAGTTTATTCTCTCTGCAGGGCCTAAGCCAAAGCACTTCCTCCCCTGGGTCAAAGTGCCTCTCTCTAGCTTTGCGGTCATACCATGTTTTCTGTTTGACCTTCTGCGCTTGCAGGTTTTCTGCTGCCAGCTCTAGATTTCGCTTTAGGTCATTCATCAAGGTGTCTATGTAAGTCACAACGTCTTGTGGGTCATCCTGGGTGATCTGCTCCCAATCTTGCTTGATCAAATCCAGGGGCTCTTTCACCCCTAAGTGTGCAGCAAACATGTCAGAGTGACCCCTTTGTAAGATCATGGGGCGATACTTTTCAGGTACCACCAGCTGACTTCTGATCCCATCTCCCCCTTTTGAGATGTTCCTCAGGGTTTCTCTATATAAAATCCCCTTTTTCTCCAGAAATCTCACTGGGGTTTCAGGTGTTAGCTGGGCGTCAGTCACCTGTTCAAAACACTTTTGGAGAGTGGCGTCTGCCTTTTGCTCCTGTCCAAATCTGCTGTCTGTGGTTAAGGTTTCCACCACAGCTTCTGAACTCCCCTCTGCTTCCGCCTCTGGCTCATCATTACCCCCCTGAACTGTCCCCGTGGTGGCTTGTGAGCGTGTAATCACTAGCACCCTTTTCACATGTTCAGCCAGGTCATTTCCCACGAGCACGGCTGCTGGCAGAGTAGTTGAAATCGCTATCCGCCAATCTCCCCTCCAGCCTTGAAAGTTGACAGGTACCTCTGCTACTGGCAGAGAGATTACCTGCCCCTCAATACCTGCTACCTTTATGCTCTCATTTGGGATTATAAACTCCCGGGGAATGATATCGGGATGGCACAGGGTTACCTGGGAACAAGTGTCCCGCAGCCCCCTATACTGCCGGTCAAGTATTCCTACGTCCACCCCTGCTGTCTCAAACAACTGAGAATCTGTTTTTATCAGCAAGCAGCGCTTTACCTCCACAAGAGGACCATTTTCCTCAGCCTGCTCAGCATAGGTAGCTGTTCCAGACTGAGTAGCCATGGCAACCGGCTCCCTCTGTGACACTGAGCCTTGCTCTTTCTGGACACAGAACACAGCTTTTGGCTTGGTCCCACTAGAATTCTGAGGCACCATTCCTTTTAGCTGCTTCAATTTCTCACACTCTGAGATCAGATGACCCTTTCCCTGACAGAAATAGCATTTTCTGGTGTATTTTGATTCTCTCTCCTCTTGTTTGGGTTTTCCCTCCAAATTCTGAGGGCTTGGTTTCATGCCTGATGGCTTCCCTTCACCATGGGCCCCTCCCCCTTGCTGGCTTTTCCCTGGTCCCTGAGAGTACTTGCTGTAGGTTTCTTTGGGTTTACCTACAGATTTCCCCTCACCCAAGGGCTTTCTTATTTGGGAGATAAAATCCGCGATTTCTGCGGCTGCTGCCACAGATTTCGGTTTCCTTTCCCTCACCTGGAATTTCAATTCCCCATGCAGAACTGAATAGAACTGTTCCAGGGCTATCAAGTCTTTAAGCTGTTCATAGGTCTCTGTTCCCTCCTGCGACAGCCATTTCTCAAGCAGCCTCACCAATTGGGCCCCCACTTGGGTAAAAGTCTGTTCTGGCTTCTTGGTGAGGGACCTGAACCTTTGTCTCAGCTGCTCTGCATTTATCCCATGTCTTGCAAACACCAGTTTTTTAAACTCTGCGAAATCTTTCATCCGTTCCTCAGGCATCTCGGCATAAACCTCAGCCAGGCTACCACTGATTAAAGACCGCATGATGGTCATCTTCTCAGTTTCCCTCACTGAGAAGTCCACAAACGCTCTTTCCACTAAGGAAAAGAACACCTCGGGACAATCTCCCTTGTGGTACACAGGGAATTTCTTCAGGTCAGCCTTAGACAGTTGGCCCCCCTCAGAATCCCTATTATTATTATTGTTCTGGTTCATCAGTTCCAATCTCTTTAATTCAAACGCCATTCTCTCTCTCTCTAATTCAAATTGCCGCTGTTTCTCTCTTTCCCTTTCCTCCATTTCCCTCACCCTCAGTTCATGCTGTTGGGCTATGAGTATTTTTCTGAGTTCTGGGTCTTGCTCTCCTGTGCTGTCACCTTGCACTGAGCCAAATTCATCCTCAGAACCTTGGTCAATCTGGGGGTCTTTCACTTCACTCATGTCTGCTATCTTGCTTCGAGTCAAGGGCATAATCCCCCCTCAGAACAGGCGGCTTTAAAAAGTCAAGCCTCAAAATAAAACGACCACTTTTTTCCTTCTTGCCTCAGAACCAGCTCTCCCTAGAGATTGCTGCTGTTCTTCAGCACTACTTGCAACAGTATCGAGTCAGAGCCTACCCCCCTCTGCTGGGCCTCTCAGCTGGCAAGCTAGCTCGCTGTTGCTACGCAGTTTTGCCTCAGCGTTTTCCCGCCAAAATCAGGCTGCCTCAGAGCACCTTAATCTAAGTCTCCCCAGTTGGCACGTTCTTCTACTAGTGCACCTCCCCGTGAGGTACACCTAGAAGATTACCTACGCGCCTCAGACTGTCCCTGACTGGACCCCCCTTGCTCTGGGCACACTTGCCAAGGCTTTGCTGGACCGCTGGACAACTGGACCAGTCGTATCCCACACGCTGGACACCAATCAATGTGGCAAACCCAGACCTACTGGGATATGTCACACAGTTACACTAAGCTGCCACCAACCATTCCCTTTAAGAAGTCACACAGACCAGGGATGGATTTTTAAACAATAAAAAGAATAAGGTTTATTTTAAATACACACAGGGTAAATAAAACAATCAGGTGAATAGGATAAAGTAACGTGGCTTATTCTCACTCATACAAGCATACAGTTTGGTTCACCTAGAACCTTTAACTTAAAGCACAGACCCTGAACCCATCAGTTCTGGCTAACCCACAGACACCTGAACTTATCAGGTTGGTACTCTGACACACAGTAGTACCCTGTCAGACACCCAGACTCCCACAACAGCTTCTTCTTCCCAGCTGCTGCTTCGTCCCAACCCAGTGTCTCACAGTTTGTCTCAGCATCTCCTCTTCACCACACAGGCATCACATATTTATACAGTACAGCCCCTCCTCCTGATGTCCCGCCTTCCACTCCCCATAGGATGGAACTTTCCCTCCAAACCCATGACAGACAGGTAACATCAGTGCTGTTATGTAACATAAATAACATTAGAATTTTGTTCTCTTTTAATTCTCTTTAACAGTATCAGCAATGTGTGTGCATTTGTGTGTGAGAGAGACAGACAGATTGAGTGATAGATATCACACACACAGTAGCACAATGAAAAAAATGTTTCTTAAACAAAATCACATGTCTAAACGAGGCTATACCACTTGTGACCATTGAACTGGGACCAGGCATGGAATGAAGTTCTATATACCTCATGACTTCAAAATTAGATGTACTTCAGGTTCAGAAATTATTTGGAATGCAAAGAGAAGCAGAGGTATTTGTCTGTTTTCAAAGTGATTTAGAGGGAATCAAGAACGCCCAAAGTGAAACAGGGATCTATGAAGCACTGAATATTGCTTCATTGCTACGATTAAAAAAGGGGCACGAGGGGGGCACTTGACACCAGTGAGTGTTTCTTGGAAAATGAAATAAATACTTTAAAAGAATAAGAAGCCCAAAGCAAAAGAAGATTGACATTTTAAGCACCAACGAAAAGCCCAAGCTCTCCTGTAAACCACAATCATGGAACCCTTGGGACAGCTCAGACTGACCAGATAAATGTCCTCATTTTGTGCCCTCCATTTTACATCTAGCCAGGACAAGGGAAAATTATTGGTCCATCAGAGTTTGCTTATATCGTACATTACTTCCAGTTTCAGTAGGTTGGGTTTGCACTGGAACTGTTTTCTTCTTTTCTTTTAGGCAGCTGCAGATCACATTTTGCCTTACACTTTAGAATCGGGTTGATTGTGTGCTTGTGTGAATGTGTCTCAAATATCCTGTGTGGTATTTGAGTAGGGTTGATCAGGTTAGCATTACTAACCTGATAACTTTTTTTTCCTGGCTTTTACTCGTTAAGTACTTGATGGTTACATAGGAATGGAAGATAGGGACTTCTCTTTGGTGGGGCCACAACTTTAAAATGCTTTTTTTAAAGAGAGAAAAATGCTGCTAACTTTGCTTTCTCTTCGGTCCAAATCAAAATGGTCTTTGATTTGGCACTTTAAACACTAAATGTTTTATTTAACTGTTTCATTTGTTTGTTTAGTGCCAACTAGAGAAATTATATGACAGCCATTTTATACTTTTTTTTTCTCCTTACATGGTGGTGCATTTTTCCTTTGTTTTTGATGCTGCTTCAAGGTTCCTTGTGGATAAGGGTAGTGTTGAAATGTTACAAATATTAAGTAATGGGTGGAAACTGATTAGTTGCCAATGGCTCTCAAAAGGCTTTAGGAATATTCAAATATCCCCCACCAGGCAAAGCTGATCTCATGGGTTTCTCTTGTAGAACTGGCACCTCATTGGGCAAGAAGGGGGAGCCCAAATACCATCATAAATACTCATGCAATTCATTGGTCACTGAACTCTCCATATAGCCATGTAAAATAACTCCTAGATGCTGGCAATTTCACTAGGGGAACATTTGGAGTAAGGAGTGGGGTTCCGGCTACTCATGCAGTAAATTTGCTGCTTTGGACCCCCCCACACACACTGGGAAAAAAAGGACAAAGGAGTAATTCCTCATTTCTAGAACACTCAGCTTCTAAACTGTTAGCACCCCTTGCATCTCTTAAGCCTTCCACCAAACCTTGGGTGAACTCTTTCATTTCTGCTTGTTTTAAGGTCCCTTCCCCATTATCAGGGGTCTTGCTGTGTTGTGGGGAGAAAGAACACTGACCTCCAGAGACCTGCAATTTACCCATTGCCTGTTGGCCTCCCAAATTTCTGCTCTAGCGTATTGGACTTGACTGGGTAGTTCTGAAAATCCCTTTGCTCTCCCTACTCCATTAAATGAACGGGTACTTAGTGTGTGGTCAGCACTTCTCAGCCTTGTGTCTTTGAGGAGGAATCGATTAGACCCAGACCTGACAAATCGCTTTCTTTCACTGTAGAACAGCTTAATCAATCATGACACAGCAGGAATGCTATTATTCATATCGGGGAAGATCCACTGTGATCCTTTGATTCCCACTGTTGAAGCTTCTCCATGGTGCCCCAAACCCATTCCACAAGGTTTCCTTGACTTCTAGAGCAGGTTTTTGGGTGTACTCATGGGCTTTCTGGAGCATTACCATGAATTCAGTATCGACAGCGAAGAACTCAAAATGGCTGAAGATGTTGACTGAATGGAGACCGCAGCCGAGAAATCAGACGTCTGAGACCAGGAAGGACAACTCCGAAGGAACTAGAAGCCATCCTTCAGCGTAAGGATGGGATGTTAGAGATGAAGGCCAAGATTATGTGAGCTGTATTGCTCCTGATTACAGTGTACAGATGTGACAACTGAACGATGAAGGAAGCCGACACTAAAAATAAAAGTTTCATTTCAAATTGGATGTTGGAGCTTCCTGGGTACCAGGAGCATCCAGAAAGAACAAAAAAAAATGGGTTATAGGTCACAGCAAGGTTGAACTCTCATTAAAAACTGAAATGACTGAACGGATACAATATTTTTTTTGAATATGTCATGGGGCGATGAACCATTGGGATATACAATAAGACTAGGAAAAGTGGAAGGTAACTGGAAAAAGAAGTAAATGTAACAAAAGATGCCTGGGCTCTGGAAAATAATAGCAATACTCCTGTGCCATATGGCAACCCTTTTCAGGTTTTTCCAGATAGAGACTACTATTCAGAAGTCGTTGTATATTCCCTTCTTCTGGGGATACCTTGGGACTTCGCACCTTACCCAAAGCCACACAGGCTGGGTCTTCTCCCAGGAGGTACAGGGGGAATCGAACACCCAACTTCTGGTTCCACAGACAGCTACTTACATACTGAGCTATCCAGCCAGCTTAATAAAACCATAGTCGCAGTTTGTAGTTTGCAGGACTTCAACAGAGCTGGTAATGACAGCATTATTTGGAAGTCATCATAGGACATTCGTTAAGATCTCCTTAAGCCAGAAGTGACTTGGTGGTATGTAATAACAGCAAAAAGGTTGATACCGGGAGAAGCAGGAGAATACACCACTGAACGAGGACATTTAATACATCTTTCTTGTTCAATGACAGAACAAGTTCCTTCTCACATATTGCATTTAGCAGGGGTTGTATCTTGAGCATGAGATGAGTAGAGAAGAACATGTCCAGAACCCTCTTGCAGAAATCTGTAAATGGAAAGGCAATCATGCAACTGTGTTGTGCTTCCAGTAAGACCTCTTTTGTGTGGTCGGCTGCCTGCTTCCTTTTGCAACCAGTGAGTGACTGGCTGAGCAGCAGAAAATGGAGCCGCATGGGAGGAGTATGTCCACCAGAGGCTTGTATTTCCACAAGAGGCTTTTTTCCCTCATGCGGGAATCCAGACCTGGTCAGTCCTCTCTGTCTGTTTATATGTGTGCCCCCCATGCCACATCTTTCCCATATTGATCAGAGGGTGCTGCTGTTTAAAACGTTCATCTCAGGTTGTGAACATAAGCATTGTTTTGCTAACATTTGAACAACTGAGAAGTGGGCCTCCACGTTCAAGGAAGCTTAAAACCCACTGGACAGCTAAATTCTGATCTGCGGATTTGTCCACAAAGCACAGATCAAGCGGCCTGCTATTTGCAAAGTTAAAATGTTCGGTGCAATGTTTGATATTTATGTCTGTAGAAGCGCAGCTGCAGAAGCTGGCACAGTGAAGCAGCAAGGAGAATCAATCAGGTTTGCAATGATAGGCAACGGGCATCTTCTGTGGCAACATTGCCTATTTTGTTATCAAAGAGAAATACTTTTTTGACTGTGGTGTCTCATGGCAGATTCCACTGGTGTCATACCCCTAAGCTTTGCAGCATGGATGCAACCCTGGTAAAGCCACTTGAAGGCATTTCATCTGATGCCTACCTAAATTGGCTAATAGCAATGCTATATAACTTGGATCTACACATCAGCATATGCCTAGAATGACAAAATTACATATTCGTCAGCCCTGATGATTCACAAATAATCTACATATGGAGTTCAGCCTTGTATTTTTTTTTCCTAGAAGATGCTCTGATGTGGGGGATGGGGTGCTTAACAGGATCTCCATCATGCCCATGGAGTGACTTAAATCTTTCCCATGAAAATCAATAGCCTTTCATTGTGGGCATGACATGGGCAAAGTTAGGCACTCTGAAGTCCTGGGAGAGATTTATACTTCTGCGTAATTCTGCCATGAAGATCAATTGGGCTTAGAAGTGCTTAGTGATGCTTAACAATGGCTTTGATTATGACTCTGATGCAACAGAGTCTGAATGGGCGTCTGGGGCCATGTGCATGTAACCCTTTATGAAAAGGTGAAATCTTATTGAGCAGCTCTTGGCTAAGGGGGAGCTCTTTAGACAGAGCATGTGATCATTTGTTCATTTCCCCTCCGGATCAGAAGAACACCAGTCTTCTTTAAAGGATCATGTCCCCAGAACTGGCTGCTTCTGAATGGTTTGTGTTCATGATTCCCTCTTCCGTTCAGGATATTCTTGTGAAAGCATTCAGATAGACCAGATTTGAAAGTCATGAGGTGGAAATTCAGGCAAGCATTTTAGAAAGACAACCATCTAAAAAGGCATAGAGTTGAAAAAAAAAAACCACAGATGCCTACGTTAGTCAATGGGGACATGTGTACAAAAGTGAGTATATTGCAACTTTGTAAATAAATGCGCCTGTTCTAGGAACATGCACAAGAAGTATAATTCCCCAGCAAAGGAAAAACATGCAATATAGTTTTGCAAACTGATGATGGGAACAGAGACAGATGAGGTCTAAAGAAATGGAGAGAGGACATTTTTGCACCCCTAGTTACATGCGTGTGCATTTGCATATGTGTGCGTACACGCACACACACACACACACACACACACACACACACACACACACACACACACACACACACACACACACACACACACACACACACACGCAGGGACCTGTTGCTTTTTCAGGAGCAGAACAAGGAAGAAGAATATGCGGATGATGCTGATGATAGCTTAATAGTGCTACTTTAAAAGCTTTCTCTTTTGATTCTGTAATGTTCTCCCGGGGACCTGAAGTCTATCTACATATTTCCACATGTAGCCTCTGTGTTTGCACAAATACATATATATAGGTCTGTCCCATGCATACACAGACTCAATCCGATATATGTCTAAGATGCATGAATATATATATATGTGTGTGTTATATTACAGGTAAACAAACATGCTTGAGATTGGTTTGGGCAAATGGTTAAAAAGGAAGCTCTTAAAGCGTGTGTTAATTCAGCAGTTCTCCGCCAGCCCTTTTATTTTTCGAACAATGAACACTTGATTTGATTTTACAAACACACAGAGATACGTACACAGATATTTGCTCAGAAAATCACATTTCTTTTTTTAAAAAAAAAAATTAAAAAAAACCAAAGAAAGGAAAGGATGGAATGTAAATGCAGCACTAATTGAATTACACTTTGGCACTATGAGACAGTAATGTAAATATTCTTGTGAGTAGGCCTAAGACACTTGAAGTAATTACTTAAAGGGTTCCTTTCAAAGAACCCCCCCTCTTTTTTTATTAAATGCCTTTTAACATTAGCACTTTCTTCCTGACAAATTAAATGAAATTTCATTACTCGCCCTGACTTAATGGCATGAGTCTGCTTGCTCCGTGTGCGCCGGTACGTGCGCATGTGTGCGTGTCCTTGTGTGCGCATGCTTGGGTTAACTCTCTCTGGGCGGAAGATGCAGTGCTTATATGGCTCCGCAGTGTCACCGATCTCTCACTCAGACCTTTGTGATCCTTGGCAGACTTGCTCCTTTGAAGCCAGACGGTAAGTGTTCCCCCCTCCTGTTGGAAACAGAGGTGGGCATGAACTAAATGGTGAACCAGAAAAAAACCCCCATAGAACTGGGTTGGTTCTGGGTTCGGTTTGTGACCCTGCTTGGAGATTCTCTTTTGCTAAAACAAAACGAAGTGCGCAACTTTTCTCCCCTGGGCACTTCATTCTCTTCAGCAACGCTGGATGCCCGCCTGCCCCCCTGCGCTCACCACCTCCTGGCCTGCTCCTGCCACCACCCCCTCTACTTCTACCTCATCCTCTTCTATCCTCAGAGGCAGTGGGGCCTGGTGGCCCTTCCTGGAGCCACCTGCTGCCTCTGGGCGTGCACCTGCCCCCCCCCAGCTGATAGGCGGGCACAGGTTTGTCTCTGGGAAGGGCAGCTGGTCCCGCTGCCTCTGAGGATGGTGATGGCGGCAGAGGAGGTGGACGTGGCGGTGGAGGTGGGGTGGTGGAGATTGTGAGAAGAGGAGGGCGAGGTGCAGGCAGAGCAGGAAGGTGCACCCCCCCAGCCACAAACTGGACAAATGAACCGTGAAGTGGTTTGTTTGTCCAGGGGTTCGTGGTGGTTCATGGTTAACCCATCACAAGCCAACAGTTTTTCCAGTTTGTGCCCATCTCTAATTGTCAACATGCAAACAGGTAGCCCCCCATGCCCAAGTCAGCATTCTTCTGCAAGGGCCAAATTTTCCAGTGAACAGCCGGCCTGGTTGAATTTACCCCCTGAATGATTTCCAGGGAAGCCAGAATTGTTATTAGACAGTTAAACTAGGATTTAAAGCAATAACCAGGCTGCGGTTTCAGTTAAGCCATGAAACTGGCCTACCTTGCAGGGTCAGTCTAAAAAGAAAATCCATATAACGTTGAGCTTATTGGAGGAAATTTGATGAATGCAATCCACCCATCTTTGTCTGCCCCACAGGAACAAGGAAAGAGGGTCCCCCAAGACACTTTTGCTGCTTGAAAGGTAACATACGGTGTGCCCCCACTTGCCATCATAGAATCTACAGAAGAAACCCAGAAAAGAAATGGAATCTAACTTCATTATTGGTGATAATAAGACAATGATCTTCATCAAGGCTGATGGCAAACCATCAACTTAGGGGGCTTTGGGTGGATCTTGTGAAAGGCAAAGCTGTTTTGTCCCCATCAGGTTTAACAATGGAGTCTGTCAGAGGTGGACAGGAAAGTATTCTGTCAGCTACTTAAGCAGTTGGCTAGTCAGTAATGAAGTTAGTTAAACAGTTAAGCTCTGTGATGTCACAAATTAACATTTTTACACAGTGTGACATTTGTTGTTAGCTATATAAGCAATGGGAACAGTTTATTCTTTCTCATTATTAGAGTCTCTGAGGGAATGTATTGAGGCAGTAAGTGCCAGTTGAGGATTGAAAGATCGAGAATTGTAAAAAAAATCAGGAAGACCATTTGCTTATCCAAAGCTGTAAGCACCTGGATGACAGACTCAGCAACAGGCACCAAATAATAATAATAATAAAATAAAAATCACCTGACCACCATCTTTTCCATAGAGGTGAATATACCATGTAATTCTGTTTAAATTACTAAAATCATTTGTCCTGTTTCATCTGTACTAGAGATGGAGGTAATTTGTATTTGTATACGAATATCCCTGTACAGGTGGAAATAACGAGGGTTTGGCCCCATGGGGCCAGACTGTCCACTCACGATTTCGCCGCTGCCACCAGCTCTGCAGAGGCTTCCTATTACACTGTTGTCCTCAATCGATTACCCAGTCCTGGCAGGAGGCAGGATAACAAGCCTCTCTGCTAGGTCGGAGAGTGGCTAATCCATTGCAGAGAATAGTGTGATAGGGAGCCTCTGTGGCCCCTTGTTATTTCCACCTGTGCAGGAATATTCATATTCATATACAAATACCCCCATCTTTAATCTGCACTAATAAGTTAATATATGCACTTTTGGCAAATATGGGTCTTTTCATTCTTTCTGTATCCCAGGCTGAGATGCCCTTTAGATCAGTGTTTCCTAACTTTGGGTCCCCAGAGGGTCTTGGACTACAACTCTCATAAATCCTGGTCAGCACAGCTAGTGGTGAAGGCTTCTGGGAATTTAGTCAAAGAACATCTTGGGAAACGTTGGTTGGAAAACACTAGATCCGTTCCTTCAGCTTCCATTGCCATAAGACTTAGCTCATATATTGGGCAAGCTATGAGAATGGTTTGCCAGGGTGGTCTTAGATTCATTGGGTCACTGGGTCCAGACACTCCCTCTCTCCAACTACTCTAACTTGCAGGGTTGTTGGAGAGTAAAGTAGGGATGGAGATGATAGCCAGATTTGTTGCCTTGATCTCTTTGGAGAAAAGTAGGAAAGCAATGTTCCAAATAAATAAATAAATAAATAAATAAATAAATAAATAAATAAATAAATAAATAAATAAATAAATAAATAAATAAATAAATAAATAAATAAATAAATAAATAAATGGAGGAAGGATTCATCAACATCTCTCTTGAAGAAAAGGGATTCGAACTCATTGCCTGTATGACAAGCTATGAGAAAATCTATGAGATTCTCAAATATTTATATAGATGAGAGAAGAAGAAGTCAGTGACAGAAGGCAATAAAAGGTGTGTGTGGGGAGTTACAGTTTTGGACTGCAGCTTCTGGATTCAGTGTGTCTGGGGGAATTAATAGTTCAAAAAAGCAACTCTACATTTTTGTCCATCCAGCACAGGTGACTGGCTTGATTAACACCTGCCCCCAGAACCCTCATGGTCTACTAACTGTATGGTGTGCAGCACACGTGGCCAGCGTCATCGATAGCACACCAATTGCAGCAGTATCCCTGCTTCCCTGCTCAGCCAGCCACTCCAGCGATAAGGGCAGAGTGACGAGTCTCCCCACTCAGCCTCTGAATGGCTGGCTGAGCGGGGAGGTGGGGCTGCACCAGCTGGACGACTGCCACGATTGGCGCACTCTTGATGATGCCAGCCATGTGCAGTGTGTCCTGTACAGTAAGTGGATCGGCGGGTTCTGGGGGGGTGGGCAGGTATGAATCGGGCTAGCCCCCTGTGCTGGTGGGATTTGTCTTCCTCAACGGAGACAAAACTCCCCAGATCTGCTCATCTGCTCAACATGCCTATAAATGAAGCTAGCCCAGATCTGGAGAAGTGATCATCTGATCCCAACATATGTTCCTCGAAATCAGAACTCACCAGGTGTTCCTTGCTAGCACCTCCATCCCCAACTAGGGCCTTTGGTTCTAAAAAGGTAAACAGATTACCCTAGAACGAAATCTGTGTACCACTTTAATGGGTTCATAAGGGTTTGTCAACACAAAAAAGGTGACGTGTTTTGACAAAGTGCTTTGAGTTCCAAGGCATAAACCCAAGTAGGTCCAGCCAGAATAGACCCATGAGACGTAACTTGAGTGTTGACCAAGAAACATAAGCATTTTCCTATTCTACTTTGGACCTTGCCTCAGACATTAACTTTTCTGCACATTCAGAACCTGCTGAGAACAGCCCAGAGGTCATCACCACCAGGGAAGATGCTGTTGTGTGGTTCTTCCATACTTTTGTCTCTATTTTCAGAGATTTCAGGCCGTGTCAAGATCACTGCAGGAATGCACTGGAGTGCCGTAAATGTAGAGGTCATTCCAATCTCGCTAGACGCCTTCCCCAGAACAAACCTCCCACATAGCCCTGAGATTTGTTGATGCCAAATTCTCTCTTATCATGGAGGTCTTCTCTCGGGGCCTTAGGGTAGATCCAGCTCTAAAAACAAGCACCTTGGAAGACAAACTGCACGGAACAATTTTTTTTGGCCGGAACCTCAGGCCATTTTCTAAAGAAAAAAATATCTGTTTTCTACGCTAGAGTTAGAATGGCTTCCGAAAACAAAGTTCTCCTCTTGTGAGGTCCAGGTAAAAGTTCATGGAGTCCCTTGGCTGATGGTTCCTTGTAAACAAACAAAGAAGGAAGGATCTGAAAAATAACTTTTTCATTTAAAAAAATATATATGAAAAGATAATGCTAAACAGCCCGGTGTATAAACATGAACAAAACATCCACAAGCTATAAGACCTAGCTTGATGGGGGGGACCAAAGAGTGGAAGGGGGGGTGGCCAGCTGCCCTTTGAGGTCTTTGGGGACCTTCAATCTAATTGCAGCATCTTTAGTGGATGTGAATTTCAAGGTTACACCTGGGTGTTCAAGGGCAGGCCCAAGTGTAATCGGTACTTAGATCATGCATTAATCTTATTTGCCATCTATTAGGTTTCATTCCTGCTTTCCTCTCCTCCTCCCTAAAGCCAGGATTATTGTGATAGTTTAAGATAATGGATTCTAACGGAAGAAAGGTCACGGCGCCACCGAGATTTGGAACCTTAAGATAATATGATTAATCTAAAAGCTGCTTTCTGAGCAGGGGAGGAGCATGCTTTCATATGTTTAATTGAGAAGAGAGAAAGAGGGAGAGATGGAATTAGCGGAGGCACCTACAAGGGAGGGGGAAGGAACTCGGGTGTCTTGTCAACAAGTGTAATTAATGAATGCGATTCAGAAATGCTTCCATTCATTTCTGAACCAAGAATGCAGATTTGGCTTGTACGTATGTGCTTAGGTGGGGTTCTGCTGTAGCCCAAGCCTCTGGCAGGATATGAGCAGTATCCAGGACTAATCAGCATCTTGGTTTGGCTAGCCAAACTGGATCCAAGTGCAAGGGAGCCAGATTTGATGGGGGCTTGCCAACACTGCAAAAGACCTGACTATAGTAGTAAGGATGTGAATCATCCACCCACCCACCCACCCACGCATCCATCCATCCATCCATCCATCCATCCATCCATCCATCCATCCATCCATCCATCCATCCATCCATCCATCCATTTCATCCAAAAAGCAAATGGTGTGCTATATGTAGCAGCCTTCCTTCCCATACCTGCAATAAGCAGGAAGCTGATATTTTGTATGCCTTTGGTGTGTGTCTAAAGGTAAAGTTATGAGTCTAGTGCTGTGTTCTCTGACATACTGGCTCTGTAGGGCAAATCCAGGTCTTAGAAACTGCCTAAATTTCTTGCAAAAAATTCGCTTTCGCAGGCTCTGGGCATAGCTTATAAATTAAGCCTCTTTCATCATCTGCTACTAACTATGGACCATTCTTTATAACTTTTTAAAAAACACACACACAATCAGTGTGGAAACGGAAACATATGGTTGCGACATGCACAGAAATGCATATATTAATGTACATTGGTATACCGCAAAGTATACCGTTCTGGTGATGGATGTTATTAAAAAACACTAAAATATTGACACATCAAAATAAAAAATTGGCATTATAGCAGCAGATCTCTTGTGTCGCAGTATACATAAATAATTGTTCTGGGGCAAAATTAGCACAAAAAATGGAAAAAAAACCTTATTGAACTTGCACAAATAAATCGTAGGGTTACTTTTTCTATAATAGCAGTTTTTGACACTCGGCTGGCATCCATCCACAAAGAATGTACCCTCATAGGAAAGGTGAAAAACCCCAAGTTTGATTTATATTGTAAAATATTTGAACCCTCCCCAGGAAAAATGATGCACTCCTTCTGCAACCGTACAGTACATGCAGAAAGGTAATATACATATATTCATAATAAATAGTTTCTTTATAAGATGAACCTTTACCGTTCAGGTGCTAATCCCATCTGACCATGTCCAAAGTTCTCACAAAGAAATCCTTCTTCTTTAGCTCAGCTTTGGTGCATTGATTGATTGATTGATTGATTGATTGATTGATTGATTGATTGATTGATTGACTGATTGACTGATTGACTGATTGACTGATTGATTGATTGATTTTTATCCTACCCATCTTGTGACAGAGCACTGCCCTGGGTGGCTAACAGCCAAAGAAATCATCATCCATCATTTTGAGATTTTTTATCACAGATGCATCATTTAAAGAGTGCTAGAAAACTTCCATACACTTGTGTGGTTTGGGAAAACCTGGAAGGAAGAAGAATTTCCTTGATGCATATCAACTTGAAACATGGACTTGGCCATTTCTAATCCTTTGTCTGTTTTAGAGAAACTGGCTCCCTCGTCAGTGTCACTTAGCTTCTTTTAATTCCCCTTATAAGCTCCTTACATGTCTGGAGCCTGGTTTGTCTTTACAGACAGACGTGGGAGGATTGCATGCATATATTTGTAAACAAGATGAATGGCAGGAGCATATTGTGTTTACAAATGCATGAATATGTGTGCATGTATGTGCAAAAAGAGAGGAGAGACAAGGGCTTTATTCACTCGGATCCCTGTTTGTGGGGTCTATTCTTGCTTCTTTTCTGCATGCAATCAGCACATCAGCAGCATCACATTTCCTGGGACGGCAGGGCCAAAATTTGAGACCCGAAGATGTCCCCATGTGATGTCACAAGGATAGGCTCTGGTGACACCACAGGGGCAGCACAAGATAGGGGTGGGTGAGGTGGAACTGCCTCTGAGCCAGCTGGTTGTGCAAGACACTTCCACTCCTTTGTCTACTCCAAATGGCACGATGGACTAAGTATGTATACCACTTGGGTTCTCCCCAACCTCATAGCCCTCTCCTTATTCTTGCTTTTTTCCTCGACATTGCATAATGCACAAATATCTTTGCCCTAGGTTGGTGAGATGGAGTGCCACACTTTAAAACCACCTCTCTTATACACACAGATCAGACTTTCTCCACTTCACTTTGGCCTGAGATTGATCTTTCCACTTGGACACCCAGAGAAGTCTAGCAATTTCCTGAGACTGCAGGTCATACCCTGAGACCTGAAACACTATACAGTGGTGCCTCGCTAGATGATGATAATCCATTCCACTGAAATCGCTGTTTAGTGAAATCATTGTCTAGCGAAAAGCATTTCCCCATTGGAATGCATTGAAACCTGTTTAATGCGTTCCAATGGGGAAGAATTGTCGTTGTCTAGCGAAGATTGCCATAGGAAAGCCGCTTTGCGAACTGCTGATCAGCTGTTTAAATAGCCATTTTGTGAGCACAGAGGGAGCTGTCAAAATCGTTGTCTAGTGAAAATTGGTTTGCAAAGCAGGGGCCAAACATTGTCCAGCGAAATTCCCCCATAGGAATCACTGTTTTGCGAATCGCTATAGCAATCGCAAAAAGTCAATTTCTAGCGAAAAAACTGTCATACGGGGTAACTGTCTAGCAAGGCAGCACTGTATATGCATTCTGAAGCAGAGGCCACTTCTACTGGTTTTCGTTAGCCATCAGTGGCTCAGTATCTCTGATTATTATGGTGCTTATGAACCTCCCTGCCTCCCTGCATAGTTCACTAGCCCAGCAGAGGAAAAAGAAATGTTGTGAGAATCCTGTATTTGTATTCCCAGACAGACAGTATGGCTCCATGGGTAGAGTTTTAAGCTACGATCGGGTTAGATCCAGGTTTCAATCCCATCCACTATGAGGATCTGTTGGTCACCTTCAACCAATCTGGAGAACACATGTTTTAGCTTAGCACCAACATGAAATCAACTTTGTTACCACTTGAACTTCCAAGGGGAGAACATTCCACACCTGAGGCACTACAGTCAAGAACATCCTCTGTCATCTTGCCATGTAACATATCAGTCCCAGTGGTGGGACATGGAGGAACATCACCCCATAGATCTGAATGGTGGCAAGTATATATGGAGAGAGGATGTGTTATGTGTCAATTTAGAACTGATTTACAGCAACCCTAATAGGGCTTTCAAGATAAGCGAGATACTTAAGAAGTGGTTTTTACAGGTTCCATTCCAACCAACCACCCCGAGCTTCCATGGCCAAGCAAGGATTCAAACCCAAATCTCCTGAATACTAGTCCATCACTCTGTCCACTACACCACACTGGGTTTCTGTAGAAAAAGGGAGTCCCTCAAATATTTATGTCTGAATCTGATTAAAGGGTTTGTGACTTTTAGCAGAAAATCAACGAACTTCATCCAGATATTGAGGATGTTGGTTTGTCCAAATTCCCACCATGGAATCACAAAAAGCTTTGAAGAACTGGATGTCTCAAACAAATCCAGGTAAGAGTGAAGTCAGGCTTTGGAAGAGACTATTTCTTCATCCTCGGGCTATGCATTATGACTTTTCTCTCTCTTTTCTTCTGCCTTCCTCCTGAGAACTGGGCTGTCTCTAATATATGATGGGCTTATTCATCCCAGACGTAGGGCATATCATTCTCAAATGACTGACAAGCTCTCTAAAATGAAGAAAGAGGGGAATGTGCTCTAATAGTGATGGGAAGCATTTCTAGTCAAACATAAAGCAAATTAATGTGAGCCCCCAATGCACCTTTCATCTGGAAATGTCATAAAGTAATAAGCAGAGTGACCCTGGTATTGTCTAGGGCTGGATTTCAATAGATTTACATCTTGAAGGGCACAGCACATTTAAAAAGAAAAAAAAGAAAAGAGCAGAAACATAATCCTGATCTTACTCGGGGACATCTGCAGGAACAGTACCAATTTCAGGAGAAAGCCAAACTGGTGTAAGATAAAAGCCATTAGTGAAGCATGCTCTCTCTTTCATGTTTGTTGCCACTGTTATTGTTTTTCCTGGGGGGGGGGCATGGATGCCCTTGGAAAAATACATTCGGGGCAGAATCTTCTTATGAAACACAAGTGCAATGGTGGGGTGTTTTGTGCAGTCTCTAACTTGTAGTTATGGGGCAACAGGGACGCTGGTAAGTCTACGTGCCCAAGTCTCAAGTCTTAGTCTTTGATACCAAGTCCCGAGTCACAAGTCACAAATCCCTATTGAAAACAAGCTTCTCCCCCCCCCTTGCAGAAAAAAGGATGGGTGGGTTGTGACTCACAAGTAGAGCTTGAGTCAAGTTTTTTAAAAAAAAACTCGACTCGAATCACCAGTGTGACATAAGTCCCGCGACACGAGTTCCCATCTCTGTGTTGCAGGCTTGGTGTGCCCTGACCTCCTATACATGTTCTTTGGAGGGAGGAACTCCTGAAAATTAAATCCAGGAAATGCTGTTCTCCTAAACAACGAAGTGTGCAGCCATAAAGGAAAAGAGCCCCAATCCAGGGAGAATTTGTGATTTAAGCTGGAAGTGATGAGTTGAGATGTTTGGCTCTGTGGAGAGTGGAGGGGGTGACATCAAGTTCTGGGGGTGGGAAGAAACTGACCCCCACCTCTCAAAAACAGTTTTTAAAAAACCCACCAGAAATAATAACAACCAAACAACACCAGGAAGCTGTTGAACTGTCTGATGCATCTTTCACTACTTCAAATTTGGTGTGATCTGAGAATTTTTGGAAAGCTGGCTCAGAATTTTGAAGCTGTGGCCAGAATCCTTTTGGAATTTTACTCTGGAGGAACAGACATTGGTGTGTCTTTCCACATCCACACCACCGGATCCTGGCAGGCCATGCCCCTATGGATTGTCACATCAAGGGAAAGCAGAGTCGTCCACCAGAAATTGGGCCTTCTTGGCTGTGGCACCATGCTTTTGGAATTGATTTCTAGTTGAGCTTGACTGGCCCCTCCCTTCCCAACAGACCGTTGAAGATGATACTCTTTATTGAAGCTGTTCAAGGGGTCACTTCATGAATGGCTGCCAATGTGTGTTCACCTGCCCATCTTCTGCTTTTGATTATGATTGGTTTGCTTTCTTTCTGTTCTCTTTGGTTTGATTGGCTTTATAACATGGTTTTTGTGTCATCGTATTATATGTCTTACTTGCATAGATGTGATTGTTAACCACCCTGAGTACTAATCAGGTGGTATAAAAATGCAATAAGTAAGTAAATGAATGAATGCCTCGTGGCACAGTGGTTAAATGCTGTACTGCAGCTAAAACTGTGCTCATGACCTGGGGTTCAAATCCTAGGTAGCCGGCTCAAGGTTGACTCAGCCTTCCATCCTTCCGAGGTCGGTAAAATGAGTACCCAGCTTGCTGGGGGGGGGGCAATGTGTAGCCTGTATAATTAAAATTGTAAACCGCCCGGAGAGTGCTTGTAGCGCTATGGGGCGGTATATAAGCCCAATAAATAAATAAATAAATAAATAAATAAATAAATAAATAAATAAATAAATAAATAAATAAATAAATAAATAAATAAATAAATAAATAAATAAATATGGTAGCAAATTTGAGTTTTACAAATGATCATCCAAACACACTTTAAAAGATTCCCATGCACCCAACTTACAAGACAGTCCATTCCTATTTAGAATCATAGAATAACTGAATCGGAAGGGCCATTAAGTTCAACCCCCTCGCTCAATGCAAATCGAAGCAGATCTGACCAAGAGTCATTCAATTTTCTCTTGAATGACTCCAATGTTGGAGAACTCATCATCTCCCAAGGCACTTGGTTTCATTGTTCTACTGCTCTAACACTTATGAAGGTCTTCTTGATATTCAGCCTAAATCTGGCTTCTTGTAGCTTTCGGTCCAATGTTTAATTGGAATGGACTATCTTGTAAGTTGGGTTCACGAGAAACTTTTAACGTGTATTTGAATGGTCACTTGCTAAGCTCATTTGCTACACTCAAATGTGTAATATATGGGAAATTACATATATGTAAATCCGTTGATCTCAGTGGGGCTAAAACAGTCCTACTTCTTTGTTGGGTTTAGGTCAAGTAAAGTGAGCAGAGGAAGATAGTTGGCAAACTAGTCATCTGGAGACATGATGAGTGTCTGAATTTTGCCATGCCTGAATGCCTAACTAGCCTTCCCCTGAACCAGCTAGATTTGCCAGCTCCCCCCCCCCCAAAAAAAAAACATAAACCTGATATCATTCTCTCCTCCTCCTCTTGGTCTACTGTTTTGCAAAGGAAATTGCCCAATCATATACAGCCTAATTTCCTTTACGGCAAATCCTGCACAGAACAGATGCTGTCCTACACAGGAATTGTGATGAATATGTACAGCTTAGCATTTTCTTTCCCAGGAAATCTGTTTGCAAAGTATGTGAAAAAACCTGTCATATTTCCCAGGAAAGTTCTCAAGGGAGAACTTCCTGCTACATGGAAATCTTGCTGTGACAAGAAATAAAGATTCCTCCACCCACCCCGATCCCTGAAAGCTGGCTGGGAGATTCACAACCCTATCTGCAATGGTCATTTATCACTAGTTATCTTATCTCTGCCCAAGCAGCTAATTGTTCCTAGGATTTGGGAGGGGTTGGGGAGAGATAGGGATAATCATCTGCAAAGAAAAGATAAGATGAACAAAGATTACAAAAAAAGAAAGAAAAAAGCATAAAGCATGTGTCCTCCAGGTTTATCTACCAATCTGCAAGGCAATTCTTCCCCATTATTATAGCACAGATGGGAAAATTATTATTAGAGGGTTCATCTTGCAGAATCTTGCAATCAGCACGGCCACCTATCACGCTGACTATAAGTTTCTGGGATTGGGACATGACAGTTATACATAAAATTTCTCTTTATTACTGATTTTCTGAGACTCCCTGCTGAGGTTTCCCCAATGCATCAGTGAGATTTCCCAGCTTCTCATGTTGAGAACCTTGGTGGCCTTTCTGGAATCCCCTTTCTTCCATGTTTTGTGCAGGAAACTGCCATGTTCTTGATAGCTTAAGACACTTGCTGGTGAATCCTGTGCAGGAAAGATGCCATTCTGTGCCAAAATTGTAATTATCCCATGCAGCCTCCTGTTTCTTTTTCCTCGCCCAGATAAGTCCTCCGCAGGAGAAGGTGGCATTCTGTGCAGGAATTGTAAAATCCCCATGCAATCTTGCAGTCTCATACGCGAATGCATGGACATTCATCAATGAGAAAATGACCACAACATGAGATTATTCAGGGGGGATAGGAGAAACCTCATGCAGAGAAATCTTGTTGCAAATGAGGAAAGTTGATTTTTCTCAGTTTCTTCCCAAAAGCCAGAGGCTGCAAGACTCACATGGCTATTATGGGAGGTGCCGTCCAAAAAAGCCACATCTCCTGGCTTCCTCATATACAGTTACTTCTCACACAGTGAACAGACTTTTTTTAACACCATATTTTCATTCCGTGTGTCCCCTATGGGTGGACTGATGGGATGGTTGCCTAGTAACTTTCATGTCTGGGCTGCGTTCTGAAACGTACAATAGCTTTCTGGCCCTGGTAGTGATTAGACAAGCTTATATAGTTTGATTATTCTTTATATATTGCACTTTAAAAAGGATGCTAACTAACTGGAACAAGTTCAAAGGATACTGGGAACCAAGCCCTATTTTAAAAAAAGACTGAAAGAGCTGGACATGTTTAGCCTTTGGAAAAGAAGACTGAGAGGAGAGAGGATAGCATTTTTCAAATACTTGAAAGGTTGACATACAGAGGAGGGGCAGGATCTGTTCTTGATCATCCCAGAATGCAGGACATGTAATAATGGACTCCAGTTATAGAAAGCCAGATTTAGGCTGAATATCAGGAAAAACTTCTTAACTGTTAGAACAGTATGACAATAGATTCAGTTACCTTAGGAGGTGGTGAGCGCTCCAACGCTGGAGGCCTTCAGGAGAAAATTGGACAACCTTCGGTCAGACTTGCTTTGATTTGGAACCCTGCATTGAGCAGGAGGGTTGGACTCGATGGCCTTATAGACCCCTTTCATCTCAGTTATTCTATGATTCTATGATTGTTGTCTTATGAATGAAATGTTTTAAGTAAATGTAATTAATGTAATAACCGTGAACCCAGAAAATGCAGCAAAGAAAAGAGAAAGAGATGTTGCTCTTGGAGTTGCCACCAAAATACATCATTAAGATTTTAGCAAGTTACCATACCATCCTGTCAAGCCTCCGGCAATGATTATATCCAATCAAAGGCTGGTGATATCCAGCCAACAAGCGGTCTGATTGCTAACAGGATTGCCAGTGTAATATCTCTTTGCAAATACAGTCCTGTACTTATCTGCTGGGGATCTATGCTCTCCATTTGTTTGTTCCCCTCAAATCTCTTCCCTACATTCATTAAACACCAGGGAACAAAATCTCGCCCGCTACGGTAGGAAAATACAGCTTTGACAAACTTCTCCTGAAACCGCCTCTGGGATACCAAGAACATCTGACTATCAAACAACGTGGCAGCAGCGTATAATTTAGCGAGATGATAATATATATCTGACACTGGTTCTTTCTGTGTTTTTCTCGTGTTCTCTTTTCTGAATTCCTTAACCGTCTTCTCAGAGCTGGCATTATGTTTCGGCTAAATGGCTAGATGATGGATCAAGACATCTCTCGTTCACAGACTTCCCTTCTCTGCTGAAAACTCTGTAGAAATGAAGTTCTCTCGGAGTCTCAAATCTGATCCCATCTGTATTATAGGAGATGATTTATTTATTGAAAAAAATTTTTTTTGCCTCACTTTTGTCCTTAAAAAGGGCCCATAGGTCCTGTACATCCTTAAAAGACAATATTTAAAGCTAAGCACAATGAGCGTAAAATGGCAGCTTACATCCTTAAACGATAATATTAAAGCTAAAACCAGTGAGTGTACAAATATTAAAGAGGAACACACAAATACCATTCTAAGAAATGGTAAACATTGTGTTCTGTGACTGTTGTGCTCTAGGCCACAGTTGGCAGGGAGAAAGTGAGGACACATGGATTTCAGGATGGCTTCCTAGAAGGTACGTCTCAGCATGCATTTGGTTAGGTACAAGCCCTTGCTTCTCTCCGCCTCCCCTTCAGTTCAGTATTTATCTTGGAGCAGCTGGATTATCTGCTTTTTTTTGTCTGCTTGGAAAGTGTCGTAGCATTAAATTCCTCCCCTGGAGTAAACCTGTGCTAAAAACAAACAAAATAATAAACACACAAACCCAAGAGGATCAAAATATTCAAGGATCAATTAAAAAAGGCATAAAGAAAACAAAGAGGGTCATCATACAGGTGTTGGGGGAATCTGAGTACAGTGGTGCCTTGCTTAACGATGTTAATTGGTTCCCCAAAAAAACATCGCTATGGGAAAACATTGCTAAGCGAAACACCATTTCCCATAGGAATGCATTGAAAACTGGTTGATCCGTTCCAATGGGAACGGATTACTGTCCGTAAGCGAAAATCCCCATAGGAAACATCGCTAAGCGAAACAATTTTTCCCCCATTGGAATGCATTGAAGCTTATTCAATGCATTCCAATGGTTTTGCAATGTCCGTTTTTGCTATTTCTAAAGTGTCTTAAAATGCTGTCAAACCTGCAGTTCAATGCATTCCAATGGGGGAGAAAAAAATTCACCAAAAATTAACAGAGTCAGAACAAAGCAAAATTAAGTTTGCAAAGGTTTTACAAGGTGCACTAATGATCCCAAGCATTTAAAACACTTTTTGAACATTTTAAGACACTTTTAAAATAGCGAAAACAGACATTGTTAAGCGAAACAGGGGGACCTAAACTGTCATCGCTAAGCGAGGCAAGGTCCTGAACATCGCTATGTGAAATTTCCCCATAGGGAACATCGCTAAACGGAGCACAAAGTCGCTCCAAAAACCTCATCGCTAAGTGAATACATCATTAAACGAGGCAATTGCTAAGTGAGGCACCACTGTAAATGCTTAAAGTGGAACCTAAAGAGATTCCAATGTTCTTTCTTTAACAGTGCTAAGAAAGTTTCACATCACTAATATTGTTTTGATTTTTGTCCCCAATACAAATCCATTTAGAAATGTGGTTTGTCCCAAAACCAAACCTGCCCATTCCATTTTGATCAGGAGGGCCTCAAACAAATTGTTCCACATCGGGCTGATTTGCAAGTTTCCTTAACAATCCATTAGTAATTAGGGTTCTGGCCAAATACAGCAAACAAACCTAATATAAATTGGGTTTGTGAACCTCCTTATTTTGGAACCAAATTGATCAGGCGCATATAACTCTGTTTTAGAAATAGAGAAGGTACAGTAGCGAGCTTTTGTTTTTCCCTGAAGAATCGTGGAGTTAATTCCAATTATTAGTACAGCAGACCCATGAAGTTAATAGATCTAATGTTGACTATGTCTGGAGTAGGTCTAGTGTAACTGAGACCAATGAAGGAAGACCCAGATTTTTCAGATCACCAAATCTCTGTTTTTCAGTAACACCCAAACTAGCTCTTGCTGTGTTGATTCATGAAGCTGAAAATGAAAGAAACCTAATATTTAAATTATGGTTTTGTAAAGTTGAAATGTCTCTTTCATAGCTCATTAAGTGGTTTGCCAAGTAAATCCGCCTCCATGGAAAAATTCCCATACAGTGATTTTAATATGAGTCATCCTATTTAGTGAAGGATGAGGCAGGAAGCCAGCCATTTGTCTGCTGAACATTTTGCCTCAATCCAACCTTCAACAATCCATTTTCTTTGCTATATGGTTAATATCCTAAAGGGCACTAAACTTCCACTTTTAATACAGGATTAAGGATATGGGATCGGACAGAGATCCACCAAGAGGAGAGAATGATAGGTAAATAGGGATAATTCATTTTCAAGCTATGCCTTATTTATACGGGAATGTTATTGTCGAACTGCCAAATGATGATGCATAGTGACTAAGAAGGATTTTCAAGAAGACAAGGGTTTCCCCCACACACACACATTCAGATTTTTCTGGTACTTCTGTTCTAAACGTTTAAAAAAAGTGTGATCCTTGTCAAGTCATGAAGAACAAATTGAACTGGAATTTTCTCTATTTGTACTGGCCCAATTCCATCGATACAGCTATTTCCATTGTGGAACATACCTTTTGGACCTTTCTGTCTTATAGGGTTCACCTTCATGGACTTCAGCCTAGAAAAAAAGAAATGGCAATCCTAATTTGTTGTTAATATGGATTTATCACCTAGGAAATTCAGCCCAGTAAGTTCCGGGTCTGTTTGATCCTATAGTTTCTTACATTTTTTTGTCCACGTCCTTTCTGAAGATGAAGAAAATAGGGAATTCTTGTTAAATTCTTCTCAAACCCAAATTGAATCAAAATCTAAGTCCCAGCTAGAGCAGATATATTGAATGAACTCACATTATTAAATCAACGCTTCCATAAGACCCATTGATTCAAGATTAACAACTAATTGGAACTAATGACTGAGTTATCCAAAAATTCTCTTCCAACTCTAAAGAGAATCAGATCAATTCATGGAGGATAAGTTTACCAAATTTTAGTCAGAATAGAAAATCAGAATGTTTAGGTCCAGAGGTTTCCACCAGATGCTGAGGCTCTTTCCAAACATCAGATGCTGGCCAGCAACTACAGAGAAAATCTACTGTGTTCAAGCCCGGAAGGATCTGATTCACTCTTTCGGCCATCAGAGTTACAGTTCAAGTACAAATCCTTACTTACCTCATTTTTATGTAGGAATAAGAAACTGAAAAAAAAATCTCCTTGCTTGTGAAAATACTTTCTGCTAGTCTTGAAAGTGAGATACAGCCTGTCAGTAATGACAAGAGTATGCAAGGACAATTTGTGTACAGAATGCAATTGCATAGAACTACAGTGGTACCTCGGTTTACAGATATACAGTTGTGCCCCACTGGACGATTACCCCGTTTAAACGATGAATCCGATTAACATTGACATTTTTGTGATCGCTTTTGAGATTGTAAAACAATGGTTTAAATGGATTTTTTTCACTGTGCGATGATCGGTTCCCTGCCTCGGGAACCAATTTTTGCTTTACAATGATCAGCAAACAGCTGATCATCGGGTTTCAAAATGGCTGCTGGCTGAAAAAAATGGCCCCCGCTGTTTTTAGGACTGATTTTTCGCACTACAGGCACCAAAATGGCCACCCCTATGGAGGATCTTCGCTGGACGGGCAGGTATTCAGCCCATTGGAACGCATTGAATGGTTTTCAATGTGTTTCAATGGGTTTTTTATTTAGTTTGATGACATTTTCACTCTACAGCGATTTTGCTGGAACGAATTAACGTCGTCAAGCGAGGTACCACTGTAATGTGTTCTCTTAGATGTTTCGTAATGTGAAAAATTCACAAACTGAAATGCGGTTTCCCATAGGAATGCATGCATGGGGACAGCGCTTTAAACCTCTAGGCGCAATGCAAACTTGCTTCATATTGTGGAAAAAATTCATAAACTGAGGCATTATTTTCAATGGATTTTTGTTTGTAAACTGAAAATTAGGTTAATCTAGGTGTTCATAATCCGAGGTACCACTGTACAATGGTCGCTACATTAGTGCATGGACTTTTCAAAATCAGAAGCACTGAATGGATTGTTTGTGTCTTTTTAATCTGTCAGACAGTTTTTTCTGTGTTTGTGTAACTATGCTTTGCAGCACAAAAGGAAAAACCAGTAGTATTGTGCAGAGGCTTTCAGTAATGGTGGAATTCTGCACAAAACGTTCTCCTTGTCTTGTTCTCATGCAGGAGGCAAGAAATCTAATGTGAGTTAATACATTCTCAATATTGAATAACTATTTAATATTTGTATAGTTACTGTTTTTAGCTTTTAAATACTGTTTTACTGATGTAAGCTCTCTTAGGTCCTTTTGGGGGAGAAAGGTGGGACAGAACTATTTTAAATATATTTTAAATAAATAAATACATTTAATAAATTCTTGGCAGCAATGAAAAAAAGTTGCAATATTTGCCCACATCTCTTGCTAGACTCATGATCTTTGCTTTGATTTAACACATTGTTATTAACAACAACCACCCAGGATAAGCCTCAATCAAAGTGCAATGACAGATAGAATTCTTGAGCTGTCCTGAACAGAGGCTGCTGTGCTAGCAGGGTATGAAAGTGCAGTCAGCGGTAGTACTATGTTCATTAAAAACCAAATAGGTGCAATGATGGCACCATGTCATGGAAAGAGGAAGCACTACATTTAACTCAGTTCTGCTTCTGCTGCCTTGCACGTCATGGTTGGGTCCCCAAAGTCTAAGAGAAGGAAAATCACAACAGAAAACCAGTAGCAACATCTGGCCTGAAGGAAATGGTTACTAACCCTGTGTGTCCCTACATGGCTACTGTAACAACCACTATGATTACTACTGCTGCAACTACATTGAGGAGGGGTTTGGATTAGACCAGGGGTCCCCAACCTTGGGCCTCCAGATGTTCTTGGACTTCAACTCCCAGAAATCCTGGCCAGCAGTGGTGGTGAAGGCTTCTGGCAGTTGTGGTCCAAGAACATCTGGAGGCCCGAGGTTGGGGACCACTGGATTAGACAACCTCCCTAGGTCTTTTCCATCTTTATGATCTCAGCCTGCAAGGGAAAAGATTAATAATCAGGTCCAGCTCTGCAGCACTGCCTACAATTGGATTTCCACAATCTTATCTCATTATTTGTTTCCGGCTTAAGAACAAAGAATGTGCATAGATGATTTTCAGGCTGCAATTACAGTTTGTGTTTCAGTGGGGAAGTGACCTGGTGCTTTGAAGGGTTCCACTCAATATTATATTAAGATCCTTCGCGAGACAAGGGCAAATAGAGCCTTTCTCGGTTCTTAAGTCTCAAAGTGTGTGCAGATGTAATTGTTGTGGTGACGTGGGATGCAGGCAAGGGCCACTCTCCCCCCCCAAAATTAATCAGGCCTTCTCATGCTCATTGCAAAGATCTGCAGAGGTGCTTATAAATGTGTCTCCGACATTTGTAGGATCATGAGTACTTGTTACTCTACTCTTTACATACTCTTTACTCTAGTAAAGAGTTTTGATTTTGGACTTTGTTCATAGGGCAGCGGCTGTGTTCTGCACTCAGTGTTGTCAAAGTGGATTGACCACACTTGCATTTACTCTTGAATAAAAAAAAAAAGGTAATTCCAGAAACCAGTAAGCAGATCAAAAATTTTGGAAGATTTCCTGTGTACGCTGTTACACTGTCTGTAACAGCATGAAAGGACTTTACACCAACACTATCTTTCTATTTAGGGGAACCAGATGTCTGTCAATCAGCAAAACAGAATCGTGAATATATATGCCTGTGTGTGTGTCCATGCTCCTGACCTTTTCCGTTTGATATCATATGCTGAAATTCTCATTTAAGTAATTGCTGACTTCTAATCTCTATTACCAGCATGAATGGATCAGTCAAAGAGCCAGACACATTTGCACACTCTTAAACGAGAAGCTTCCTTGGGGAGTTCTTCCCTCTTTCTCCTCAAGTGGCTGGTACATTTTCTTTCTTTGTCTTATAACTTTATCTCTATTGATTTTATAATAAGCCGGGCGTTATCTATGGTCAGCGAATTCTGCCTACTCCAATCCCCCGCCCCCATGCAATGATAATACTTACTTTTCCACTTATGGAGTCATACGCTACACTTACAGCAAAAGGCTAGGCTTCCCGAGTATCCTAGAGCTATTAGCCACAACCTGCAGTTGTGGTTAATTATCACTTATCAGTAGGAAAGCCAGACTAAATGGAAGTTATGGGACAGACAGGAGACTGGGGCTGCTCCACCTCAAAAATCCAGATTCCAAGTTCACTATGAGGATCTTTGGACTTCTATCATTTCGAAAAGATGAGAGATAGGTAAAGGGTGGACCATCAATTGTGTGTGGCCCTCCCTGAGGCATTTTGGTGCCCCTAAGGGCCATCTCAGAGCCCCACTGAAGGAAAACATTACAAGGGGGAAAAAAACACCTAATACTTTTATGTTAAGGTCCCTGGGGACATGTTAGCTGGAGCCCAAACGAACACATGCTCTTGTTTGTCAGAATCCAATCACACCTGAATATTTGTGGATTGGGCGAATTATTGCAGGCAGGGCTGAAGGGAGAGGCTTTTTAATGCCCACCCGTCATAAACGATGCTGGTGTGGAAAAATACAGCAGCTTTGAAGAGGGAATCAAGCTCAATAGAATAGCTGCTTTGATACAGAAACGAGGGTGCCTGAGCAAGCTTATCTGTCCAAATTCTATACAATACAAAACAAAAAGCCTCATTCACAGGTGTGGGCAAGTTCTAGTGATATTTTACAGCCTTCAAGGCCACCAGAAAGATCTTCCCCAGAATAAGTTTAAAAAAAAAAACTTGCTATTTTTTATTTTGGGTATTTCTACAACAAGCTGGGAGGGAGGGGGTTCATCTGAGCTTCCCTTGTGCCCTAAAAATTAAAACAAAGCATACAAAAGAAGAAGGCACCATGAAAGACCACCTAGGCAATTCCTTTTTTAAAATAATTTAAATGGCTACAAGTGGCCATTTGCAGGCACAGCGTAGCCTCCAGAAGAAACCGGTGGCAAACTTATGGCAATCCTTCTAGATTTTCCGTCTCTGTCTTCGACGAATGTGCTCATGGAAAAATACCTCCCCACCATATTTCCGACTTTCTTGTGCATTTCTGCTCAGCTCAGAGTAATTCTTTTCAGGATCCTTCTCCTAATATATCCATGACTGGCAGGGCAACTTCTCAGAGTTAAAATCCCAAAGACGAACTGTTCTGAGCCCTGAAGAAGTGAAGCGAAAGCTTCTCCACCTCATTTGTGCACTGAGAAAATGGGAGGCATCATTACGCTGAAGTTCTTCGGGAAGAACAGAAATGTCCATTTTCTCTCATATTCTGATGTTAAAAGCTCCTCTTCCAGTTTGATTGTAAAGAAATGTGTGATTTCTTTCCATCTTAAATTCTCCCCCCCCCCAAAAAAAGAAATCTAAACCACACTGCTCAAACTCTGCCAGCATAGCGATTGTCAACAGGAAGATGATCACAAGGAACCTTTTAAATTATTACTTTTTCAGAAGAAAATAAGGTAATTATTAGTGGGAGTTTGATTCCCCACTGTGCCTCTAGGGTGAGGAGCCAGCCTGTGTAGCCTTGGGCAAGCTGCACAATTCCAGACATGGCCCCAGAAGAAGGGAATGGCAAACCACTGTTGAGTATTCTCTACCTGGGAAACTCTGAAAAGAGTTGCCATAAGTTGAAATTCACTTGACAGCATGTGGCTGTTATTATTTCACAGTGCAATAGATTAAATAATAAATGAGCAAATAAATAGAACAAAATAATTGATACAAAAAGTGTGCAATCACATAGTGATAGAACAGAGGCAGGTAAAGGAAAAAAAAAACTTCTGAGGATTTTTAAAAAAAAAGACTCCAAAGACTTGCATTCCTGAACCATAGAAAGGAATTTGCAAATGTTGAGAACTTCGCAGCAAACGCCAAATCCTCACCTGCCTGTAATCTCCATCCGGATGATTCGCCCATTCTTGAGATTTCTGTTATGGGAGAGAACCATCCGTGTTCAACATACTATAAAACTTTTAGCAATGGGGCTAATGAAATGCAAAGCTCTCTGTAAGTCCAAGCTAGCCTTCCTATCAAATCATCTGAAATATTTATTTGTCCTCCTGAATAATTGATAGGGGCATCAGCTATCCTGGTCAATTGATTTATTAAGGAGCTGTTTGGAATTAAACAGCTTAAAGATATTAGATTTAGCAGTGACCTTGCTTGTTAGCATATTCATTTACCTACGGGAGCTCCTATTAGATATTGTTAATACATAACGTTCCCAGTCATGGCCCGGATCTCCTCAAATTGCATTAACACTGGGGCTGTTTAGCCACAGAATAACAGGTTTGATTGAGTGCTTGGGTTTGGTGTAATTAGATTTTGCTGGAGGAAGGGGGGACTAGTTTTAATGTGGCATGCATTAAACTAGATATGTCATCAGCATTACGGTAATTGGCAAGCAGGAACGTCAGAGACCCGGCTGTGTGAGAATGTTTGTGTTTATGGCTTGTCCTCCCATGCTCAGAGACAGCACATAATAAGAGTTGCACTCCCTTAGATATGCATGGCTTTGATCAAAGGTGGCTGGGCTTTTAACGAGCATCCATTCAAATAATTAGAATAGTCAAAAACGTGGAATCTTTCCTATGCAATAATGGAATCAATTTATTGTCCGCTAATAGTGCCAATTATTGGATGGTCTGTAAAGGTCATTGGGATGGTTAATCAATGGAGGAAAAGCAGTGTACCGGGTCGTTCAAATGCACCGATGAAACATACCACCACCACCCCAATTGTGTGTTGATCACATGTCATTATAACTCAGAAGGGGGGGAGAGAGAAAATTTCATTTCCATGTGATTTGATCAGAACTTTCAAGGTAGAAGAAAGCAAATCTGCCAGATGTGCTAATCTGCAAGGATTGGGCACTTCAATTCAATTTCTTTGTTTAAAATGAGAACTTGTCAGCATTCTGTAAAATTTGAATGTGGGAAGAGCCAAAACTGATTAATAAGAATCTTATTTCGGTTCATTTTTTTCTCTCCCTTCAGAAATTACCTCAACCTTGGACACTGCAAGGGTTTGAGCCCAGATGACTGTAGTTGGACGTGTGCGCCCCCACCAGCTTTGATGATAGGAAGGAGAAGATGATGCCACAGAGAAAAAGGCATCTCTGTCAGTAAGAACAGCATATTTTGTAGCAGGGACCTGGGACAGTACATTTGGTATTTGATAAAAGGGCATTGTTTTTGTTTACCAGCCACTTTATTTTCCTAGCAGATTCTTGGGTAAGGTCACATAGGAGCCTTAAGTTCAGTGTTGAAGTTCTACTCAAGTTAGAACTTGAGGAGAAGTGCTGTCGTTATGGGCTGGCAAGTCACCTATGACTTATGTCGACCCTATGAATGAGGAGTCTCCAAAATGTCCTGTCATCATGGCCAGGAGCCACCATGAAAATCCTCTGTAAATCCCCTGAAAATCCCTCTTGTAAGGACCCATTGGCTTACTCACAAGCAGACAGCCAGAAGAGTCTCCAGAAATCCTGAAGAAAGTTTCATGAAAGTGAACTAATATAAGCTGAGGATGAAATTCCATGAGGTGCAGAAATGGCTGCGCTGTGGGAACAAGCATGGAGGGCACCTCCAGCAGTGTTTTCATCTTCCTCAAGTCTCTGCCCATCTTCGATACAAACTGCTAGGATCCTCTGTATGGTTCAGGGAAGACGGAGAGGCTGAAATGTGAAACCAGCTTGAAATTTTAAAAAGGAAATCACCTTCTGTCTTCAAAGCAGCATTTGGGCATCAAAGGTCTTAACTCTTCCATCTTACGTAGATTAACCCACCAGTTAGTTCTAGCTTGTGCTAGCATGTGTCCTCTTGAAGTCAGGGACAATCAACACAGCTGGGCAAAATTCAGATTTCACGATGGCACATACATGCTTCAGAGAGTTGTGTTTTTTGTGTGAATTCTAATGAGAACAGGCCCCTTTTTTCTTCATTTAAAACATGGATCAGACCCTGATAGAATGACTTATTATTTTGCATTCTCGAAGGCTTTCACAGCCAGGATCCGATGGTCGTTGTAGGTTTTTCGGGCTGTTTGGCCGTGTTCTTACAACGTATTTTCACACTAAATGCAAAGGTTAGAGTCTTATTCACTTATTCAGTTGCATCAGTCTCACCAGCTTGGGCCTTCGGCTAGCTATGAAACTGGGCAATGACGTCCATCATATTCAATCGTGAGAGGGTGTCCTACTGAAAGTGAAGCACCGCCCTTGTCGTTAACATGCAAAGAAATTCCACAGGATTTCAGCTTTGTTATACAGATTTTGCTCAAAATACAAGATATTTTTTCCCCACAAAGATTTTTTTTTTCACAAATAATTTTTTTGTGTGTGCATTTTTCTCAAAGAAATGCCTGTCATGGTAATCTTGTACAAAAAAAAAAAACAACCTCTCTTAAATTCATCTGACAGAGAAGGGTGGAAATAAGATACTTGTTAAGAACCAAATCAGTAAAAATTTACTCAGCAGATGCAGGAAGGTAAAGTCACCAGACACTTGTCTCAAAAATATGAGGGAAGCTGGTCCAGTATATCTTCCTGGATAGCTAAGGGAGTTAAGTATCTGGTTATGGATTCAGAGGTTGGAAGTTCTGTTTTGATCATCTGAAGCATGTGGGAGGTGGCAGGATAGGTTCTGTGATCCATGTGGAAAAACCAAGGTTCCAGTTGTTTGATTTTTTTTGGTCAGTTTCCATAAAGAGCAAAGTCTCCTGTCCAAACGTGTCATCTCCCATACTTCCAAGAATGTGGTGATGAAAATGGTGGAGCTACAGTGTTTCTCTCTATGCATGGCGAACAATTCTCAATAGTAAACAGAGAGATGATCTAATATCCAGTCATATTTGTCTAAACCCTGTATGGCACAGCTGGCTTAAAACTAATATATGTGGTAATATTTAAGAGAGGACACACACCTCCGCTCAATAGCCCCGCTGTGGCCTTCAAAATGGCAATGTCTTCCCTGTTCCCTTTATTTATTTATTTTAAACCACTCAACTCGGCTTTGACTTCTGAAGTGTGAAGGCTACATGTCCCAGCATTCCTGGATCCCCAGCAAGCCCCAGTCCCATCTGTGGCCGCACGATACATGCAGAAGACTTTCCAGATTAGTAGCAGACAATGGAAAGCTCCAGAGCTCCATGCGTCACCTTCTTGAGGGACAGCAGGGGAATCGGGAACATTTGCTGCTTTTTGCTAATGTTTTAGGTAAGCCACGCAGCACCGAGCGCGGTCCCTCATGAGGGCTATTTGGGAAGACATTACCTGTTTTGCTCCAGGAAACAGCAGCTCAGGTTGAGCTGGCAAATCCTTTTAAAGAATAGACCATTACGAAATATTGCTTCGGCTTGCCTGTGCATGAGGGCGGTGTTGAGGGGAAGGCCCATAAAACAAGTATTAGTTCTTTTAAGGCCAATATTTGTGTGTCAATGAAGAACTTGCTTCTCACATACACACGCCAAATTTTCTTCTTATTTTCCCCCTCTTTTTTTTTTTTTTTTTTTTTAAGAACACTGTGTGGTATCTCAACCTACCCACAAAAATGTGGCATTCACCTTTAAGGACCTTTCCTTAATTTCGCTTCCTTCTTTTCTTCTTTAAATCACAATAGATTTTTTTTCCCACCTCCTCTTCCTCGCTTTTCCCTCTTCTAAAGTTGTATTAGGGATTCACTTAAGCAGAAATGAACTGTAATATGCAAATAGTTCTAATTGGACTGCTAATAGAGCGTGTCTCTGTTGTTTTTTTGTAAGGAGTTTTATGTGTATGTAATCAGTGCAGACAGACGTTAAGTAAATGAAGAGGCAACTAACAATGTCAGAAAAGAGACCGGGCGGTTCCAGCTGACACTACCCTAATCTTCCAGGACCCATTAAATGACAGTTTGAACGCATTACCTACCATAACAGCCTTGAATATCACTGATTTTATTTGCAGTATCAAACATTCCATTTCATGCCCCATTAACAATGGGAGCCTGAGCTTTTGACGCAGCTAAACATTTTACTAACTACCTGGACTAAGTAACCAATTAACTTTTGGAGACAATACGGCCAATTAAGCGCAAAAAGGTAAGGCTGTCATCCCCCACCAAAATTGAATTTCATTCTCTTCCTCCACCCCTCCACTCCTGTTTCTCTCCTTGATGGTTCCTAGCAGTGGGCTGTTAAGGGAGATTCGGTCCTTGTCAAAAGGACAGTTGTGATGAAGTCCAAGGGACTTGCATTTGTGCAGAACAGGCCACACACAGCCTCAGAGGTCCACTCTTCTCCTCCAAAAGTTATGCCAAGGAGCAGGAGACTTGAAATAAAGGGAGGAAATTGGTGACACTGACACTCTCTTGCACAAGACGGCTATATAGACTTGGCCTATCCTAGTTTTCAAGGATTCCAAAGAAATAAATCATAATCAAGATTCTAATTCAGATAGACAAATTGATGAACAACATTGGCCCAAATCCTGTCATGGAACACACAACAACATAGAGGAAATGACATCACCACGGAGGCGGGTCATTGCTTATTACGTTCCCTGCTGTGATTCCTCATGCGATTCTTCATGGCATGCATGTCAGGTGATTTTGTGCACGGCCTGTAATTCCAACTGGGATTCCTTAATGAAGGCCTCAATGACAACATTTGCGACACACCGAGATAAAGTACAAAAGCAGGGTTTGGGCCATTTTTAAAATATATAATCAGAGAAGAAGAAGAAGAAGAAGAAGAAGAAGATGATGATGATGATGAAGATGAAGATGATTGGAACAGTCCAGCCACTAGTACAATTCAAATGGAAATGTGGGTGTTAGAAATTGTCATAAAAGGAGAGCTATAGGTAGCATTGTACCTGTTCAATGCACTTCATCCTGAAACATGGTAAAAAAAGTAAAAAAAAACTATGGTACCCTCTAAAAAATGAAAGTTTATGCTTTCATAAAAAACAATAATGAATAGGGTCAGGAGGTATTGCTTTTTATTTTACTAACATTCACCAATAAAGACCCCGCTAGGTTTTTCTGCATTCTTGATTTTGGCATTCTGGGTCTAAGTCCCAATTGTTTTACTCCGGTTACAGCCCTGCTTAGGAGGGTTATGCACTTTTTGGTCTCTACCAAGAAGGTCTGATTCTTCCATGATGGGCCCTGTCCTTATGACAAGGAATGCATGAGCTAACAAAGAAAATGTGTGTGTATTTCTCCTGCAGATTTACATTGAATTTGATGTAACTGTTCCTAACTGTTAGAGCAGTATGAGAATGGAACCATCAAAAGGTGGTGAGTGCTCTAACACTGGAGGCATTCATGAGAAATTCAGAGAACCACCTGGCAGATACCCCTTGATTTGTCTTCCTGCATTGAGCATGGGGTTGGACTAGATGGCCTTATAGGCCCCTTCCAACTTAATTGTTCAATGATTCTACGTCTCCTGCTGCACCACACACAATCCATAGAGCCCCCCTTCCAACTTAGGTTCTTTTTCAATCTTTTTCTGAAAATCCTCCTTTTCAGACAAGCACTGCCTCACTGATAAATTCTAGATGCAGGTCAAAATCCTATTGCCATTTTTAAGGCTAGCATAATGCCAAGACCATAACTTTGGGAAGCAAAGTGCAACAGGTTAAGAAGGTTGCACGCTGTTGTGTGATAAGTCACACCATTCAACATGTAACAGATAATGCCTATGTTGACTTCATAACCTGTGACAATTCATTTCTCAAAGTTAGCCCATTTGCGTTACACTCTTTGGCACAACTTATAAGATTCTGGCTACAGTGTTCTTCACACAACAATTCTTTTAAAAATGGTAGAAGGTTGACATTTCAATGCATTGCTCACTGTTCTTTAATCTCTATTATGGAGTGCTTCATACATTCGGTAATAAGACAGGCAGATGTCCTGATGAGCTTCATGAGGCCTGCTTCAAAATAAAAGTGTATCGGATTTAGGAATTAATTAACTGATTAAATACTGTATTAAAATTCAAAGAATTAGTTATCAAAAATGCAAAGATTCCCGTCATCAGATGAGAGATAAGAATCAACAGAATATGTGATTGTATTTATCTCTCTATTGATCAGTTTTCAGCTTTCCATTCAGCCCTGACACTCAGCTGGTGATCTTGAAAGAGTCATGAATCCTCATCCTAGCCCACCTTATAAGATTCTTGAAAGGCTATACTACGGAGAAAGAGAGCTATGCAATTCACTCAGATAAGATATAGGGACTATTCCAGAATCAAAAGCAGGTGAAAATAGGGAAAAAACATGGATGTGAGAGGAACTGAAGCTGATTCTGCTACCCTGGCTCAGTGTTTTGATATTTTAGATCTTAAAAGTCTAGGTTTCAAGTTAGTTGCATTCATCCAAGCTAGCACTGAATTAGCATTGCCCCTTTTTTCATTCTTACCCCCCCCACCCTCACCCCAAAGTCTTCTGATCCTGAACACACAGATATCCCAAGTAGTTACAACAGTTTTGCTGGAAATGACTGGATTTGGCCAGGGCAAATGGGTGAAAATTTACTTGGGTTCATTTTTGAACTATTTATCAAAATTTGTAACATGTACATCCAGGATGGAGTTTTCAATTTTTTTTTTTTTAAATGAATACAGGAGGAAGTCAAGATCAGTGATTTCCTGCTTATAGCTCAGGATCTCCTGAAGAAAGTTTGAGAGAAACACACGATAAATAGATATGTTTGTGCCATCAATTTTTCACATTGGTGTGACTGTTCAATTATAAAAGCAGCTTCTTCTGCTTTATTTGGCTTGGCCTTTCTCCCATGAAACAAGGCAATCTGTGCCTTCTCTTCTGTGCTGATGATCTTCAATATTTATATATTTTCATATTCACTGGACTCATAGAAATGTGACCCCTTGCTGACTTTTTTGTCCAACCCAAAGCAAATTCATGCTTTTGCAAAAATGCTTTTTAATGCAAATTGTCCAGTTGCACAAAACTGTAGCAGCCGCTGCCTTGATGAATTGATCTTTAAAAGACAAAAGCAGTAGATGGACGGTGCTCATCAACTAGTCCTTCTACACATGTTGTGTGACTGATTCCTGTCATACAGTGAAACCTTTACTAGTTCTATGCAATGATATGTTTTGCAAAATGTGGAAACTTTGCCCAAATCCCCACTACTTTTTGTTTCACTCTCATACTGGAACACAGTGTGGGTTATCACTTTCTCAGAGATCTGTCCTACCCTTGAGCACATGAAAATTACCAAGGATTCTTTTCACATTGGTGTACATTGGTACCCCATCATCCCACCAGAGAGCGCTATATTTTGGAGTGGTATGAGATGGGGTCTTGGTGGTGATGATAAACGATAGCAAGACGGCAGTTTTACAGAGACCTGTTCTCATGGCTTGGGCAATCCTTAGTTGATGAGGTATTTCCAGTCATGGGGGGAGGCAGAAAAGCCTGTCCAGACAACACTCTCTCTCTCTCTCTCTCTCTCTCTCTCTCTCTCTCTCTCTCTCTCTCTCTCTCTCACACACACACACACACACACACACACACACACACACACACACACACACACACACACACACACACACACACACACACACACACACACACACACACACACACACACACACACACGGCCCAGAACACAACTTCAAAGAACAATGCTGTTCCTTTCTGTGCCTTATTTGCCCTGCGGCTATGCCAGCTACTAGCCCCAGTGGGAAATCTCTCTTAACCCCACCGATGCTACGACAATTGGAAGGAAATCCATAAAGCAAGCGGGGTCTTTGAAATCATACGCAAAGCAAGCCAGGTTTTCTCTTGCGGCTTTCCAAGTGGCTCTATGAATATTTCCAGTGTGTAAGACAAAATGAGAGCCCACATCAAGGAGCAGGCCGATTCTTAACATAACACAGCTCAAGATTATCCCCCACCACAACACAGCTGGTTTGAGGCTGCTATTAATCTAATCTCTTAAATGCATATAATATCCCAACAAGAAAGCCAGTGTGCCAGTCTCTGATTTCTCTAATGGTAAAAATATGTTGTGGGCTTTTTGCAGCAGGTCTTTACACAGTTCGGCAATTTTTCGTGGCTGGAATCCTAGCCACCATCTTGGCGCTTCGCAGAGCCCTAGGATTTCATGGGTGCTCCAACTAAACCTTCCAATTAAGCGTGGTTTCCTTCGTTTTTTGTCCTGCTGTCATCCCGCTCATTCATTTTTACCTGGAGGGAGACATTATTAATCTTAGTAAATTGCCACACTGGGATTAGAGGTGTTTAACTAGGAAGGAGACCGCATTCTAAGGCGGCTTTCATGAAATGAGCCAGCAAGTCGTTATGATGGGGTTGTTGGCAGTGCTATTCTTGCTGTTGTGTATCCAGAGTTATTCATTTTGCAAATGACAGAGGTGAGATAGTAAAAACGTCTAAGCAGCTATTCTTGGTAACTCTCCCGCTACCTGTTTTGCACTCAGGAGAATTGCTGGAGGCCAAACTGAAACCCACTGTGGAAGCATCCAGAATTGTTTCTGTTTCATTTTCTTTTTGTTGCTCCTTCCCTAGAAAGTTGCTGTCAGAAAGTCAACAGTTACAATTGGGGGCCAAAAGATACTTAACAACCAGTACAGTTATAATTTTTTAAGTGATTCCTTACTCTCTCATTACTGAAAAAAAAAACGATTGGAATAATTGTTTTCTGTTACCTCAGACAAACCAGCAGGCAAAAGAAATGATCAGGACAATGGGTGTGTTTTTTTAACAGTGTGTGTGTGACGAAATGTGTGTGTGTTTTGTGTAGGTATTACCTGGCCAGAACTGCTCCTGTGGTGTCTAATTGTGTGGGGTATTTTTTTTTTTTTTTGTGGGAAGAGACTGCTGTGGATCTCTCATTTGAGGCTGGGATGGCGGTGGGGAAGGAAGATAAATACAATTTATTTTTGAGGCAATAAAAAACAAAGTACCACTCCTTCCACTGCTATGACCTCAGCATTCCTCCACCCCCCCCCACCAAAGAGTAACAAAGTTGATGCTTCCCATTGTGGGTGGACCAGACAAGGATAAGAACTAGCAAAACTACTATGTACACCCTGCACTTAGTACTCAAGAAGGCTGTGATGGCAGAAGCATTTCTTTTTTCTAATGAGATGATGGGGGGCACATTCCCCTCCTTCTTCTTGGGGGGGGGCTTGTCCCCAGACCTCAGGACAGAAATGGTCATAGAGGGTGCTGTTTGCCCTGGATACCAAAATGCAGTGGTGCCTCGCTTAGCGACGTTAATCCGTTCCAGGAAAAACGTTGCTAAGCGATTTTTAAAAGCCCATAGAAACGCATTAAAATGTGTTTAATGCATTCTTATGCGAAGATCCTCCATAGGGGTGGCCATTTTTGGTGCCTCTAAAGCGAGGCAAAACAGCAGGCGGCCATTTTGTTTTTCTGGCGGCCATTTTGGAACTGCCGATCAGCTGTGCAAAAAGGGTCGCTTTGCCATGATCGCTTCCCCGCGATCATCACAAAGCAATTTTTCCCCATAGAGGCCATCGCTAAGCGATCGCTCTGGCGATGGCCAAAACCCCATCGCTAAGCGATTTCATCGCTCAATGGAGCGATCGCTAAACGAGGCACCACTGTACAGTTTTGCCTGCTTTGCACTCCAGTTCTTTCTGCAATACTGGCCATGTGTATGTGGTTATGGACAGGTTATGGAATTTTCAAATGTATCCATAAAGGTTGTGAATAAAGATGGGCACAGACTGCCAGTTCGGGGGTTCACGCCAGTTTGTATGCCCTCCTCGTAGATGTTTGGTGCTTGCCACCCATATCTTCTCTGGTGCTCTGAGGCAGAGCTCAGGAGACGTAGGACATGGAATCTAGGGCACTGCCTCTGAATGGAAGAGACAGGGGTGAAAGCACTGAACGAACGTTTGGACGAAGTACGAACCAGTAGAAACCGCTGAACCGGTGAATCGTGCCCATCTCTAGTCCTGAATCCCAGTTTTGTGGTTGATTCCTCAGATTGAATGGAACTCCGATAGGCAACTGTCAATGAGTTCTTCATAAATGTGTTTGTTTATTTTTACACAGCGCACATGCCTGTCACCACACATGCCTCCTCAGAGGTTGCTTCATCCTTCACTGAGAAAATATGAGTACTTCGACTTGCAGGCCTGGTATGAAAAATGCCAATAATGAACAGGAGGGAGAATTTGCTCTCTGTTTAATCAGGAGCATCCCTTTAATTAATCAAAAGGTTTTGAACTGATGCCTCTAATCATGCCATTGACAAAACACTGCGGCTCCAGTATTAATGGAGGTGGAACTCAAAGGGGACCTTCTGAGCAAAAATAATTCAGCCACTTCCAGCAGGAAGAGAAAACTCCCTGGCCTTCGGGCTATAAATAATCATAAAGGGTAAATAATAAAAAAGAGAGGTATAAGACTGGGATGTTGGGAGGGAAGGACTCCATAAGTGAGAAGCTTTAAATGAAAGGTGATGCACTGTGAACTTAACACACTGGCCCTTTAGCCTTTCTGTTAACAAGGTAATCTGATTGCCATTGATTTTCTTCACCTCTGGAACTAAGAAGGTGATGGAATGATGTCCACATAGATGTATTGAATCAGATACTAAACAAAGAGCAACATAAAGTACAATTATCAGTTTCCTGGCCTTCAGCTCGCTGATTATGACATTAGGGGAGAGACAAGGTCTGGGTGACTTAAAGACACACACACACACACACACACACACACACACACACACACACACACACACACACACACACACACACACACACACACACACACACACACACACACACACACACACACACATGAGTTCTTGAAGCCTGGCCGAATCCAGAATGCTCTGTGTGTCCAGGGTTTCCTCGCATAGTCTTCCAATTTTTGTAGCGAAAAAGAAAACTGCTTCCACCACTGCTGTTTACCGATAGGCATTTGGGTGTAATCTAATTGATTACTTTTATTATGCTTGCTGGGAAAATAGCATAATAGGGAGGAATCAACAGCTCACCGGCAAGTTTTCCCTTGGGTAGAGGAAGGAGAAGGGTTTTTGCAAGATTGAATGAAGATAATGGACGACCGTGAAGGATATTTCAGGAATGATTTCTTCTTCTTCTTCTTCTCCTTCTTCTCCTTCTTCTCCTTCTTCTTCTTCTTCTTCTTCTTCTTCTTCTTCTTCTTCTCCTTCTCCTTCTTCTTCTCCTTCTCCTTCTTCTTCTTCTCCTCCTCCTCCTCCTCCTTCTCCTAACTGACGGTGCCCAATGGACCTTGTTATGGAATGGGTGGTAGGCTACATGCCTGGCAGATCAGGTTATGCCTCAGAGAGGGCACCTGAGGTGCTAAGAATCGAGCTTACTGTTCGACCTGCAGGGATGGTAGTCACCTTTTCTAAGCACTTCCAGAAGAGAGCTTTAGTGGATTTTAACATGCATCTGTGAACGTGTGGTCAAGTCCATTTTAGCTCATGGTGAGCCTAATGGGGCTCTAGAATGTGAGAAATTCAAAGAGTGGTTTTGACATTGAAACCTTCCAGTGAGTTTCCATCGCTCGATGGGGATTCAAACTTGGGTCTCCTGAAGCAGAGTCTGACACTGGATCCACTACACCACACTGCTGTTTGGCTTTAATATGAGGAGAGAGAGAGAGAGTATTACACAGTAGTGCTAAAAATAAGATGTGGATTCCAATTGCCTAAAGTTTGCCTAGGTACCTATAGAACTGCCTCTTCAAATGGGTGCAGCTGATTCATCAGCTCAGCTCTCAACTTAGTGGAGAAGAATGTTGTCCTATGCTGTGTTGAACTTCTCATCCAGCTAATGCAGCATTTTTGAAAGGCTTAGCTATTTCATAATTAACGCAGTGGCTCTGCAGGATTTCAGACCAGTCTTTTTCCTACCCCTTTCAGAGAAGGGACTCGCAAATTCTTCAAGTCAAGAGTGTGCTCTGCACAGATATGTTCAGGAAATCTCAACAACAGTGGGGCCAGTAAATTCCTAGGCATAGCTGTTACTCCAAGATGAGCAACTACTGCTAAAACATGAGATTTTGGAATGTGAATCTGGTGCCTTTTTGTTTTTGGTAAGTTAAAAAAAAACACAACTTTTTTTTTTTACAAAAATTCACCTTTTCTTCCTAGCATTGAGATTTCTTTGCCTGTGGTTCTTTTTTTCTTCATTCACTTGTTTCTCTGGTTTTGTGGTGAGAAATTTGTCAGATTTCTTGGGTATTATGTGCTAATATTTTTCCCCTGAAGAAATATCAGTCTGCACAGAATTATTAGAACAAAAATTTATCTTTCCTAGATAAGGTACCCTGGAAAACACATTAAGCTGAGCAAAATTAGGGGTGGAAATGAAGCAGTGAGGGAGGGAAGAAGGGAGGACACAATTGTAAATTTATTGTTCTGGGAAACAAAAAAAATCTTGCTGGTAGAAGGTTAACTCTTAGTTGGAAGTCTCAGCATGGCGAACCTTTAATAAGAACTAGATATTTTTCAATTTTCAATTTTTAATACATCCCGACAAGGGTTATCTTGTATCTATGATGGACTTTCTTGCAGAGTGAGGGAGTACAGACATGGTAAGTGGCTGATATTGGTGTACTATTGTTGTTTAGTCGTTTAGTCGTGTCCGACTCTTCATGACCCCATGGACCAGAGCACGCCAGGCCCTCCTATCTTCTACTGCCTCCCGGAGTTGTGTCAAATTCATGTTGGTCGCTTCGCAGACACTGTCCAGCCATCTCATCCTCGGTCGTCCCCTTCTCCTCTTGCCCTCACACTTTCCCAACAGCAGGGGCTTTTCCAGGGAATCTTCTCATAAGATGGCCAAAGTATTGGAGCCTCAGTTTCAGGATCTGTCCTTCCAGTGAGCACTCAGGGTTGATTTCCTTCCTTGGTTTACTACCTGGAGACAATAACTCAAAATGGGGAGAGTTAGCTGGCATTTGGGGGGTGAGTGTAGTTTCTGCACATCCTCAACATTGGGAGGGCTATATGTGGCCTACTTTTGTTTGAGAAGGACTGCTTTGCTGGTCCATATCTGGGTCAGTTTTTCCGTGAAAGTAGGTTTTGGATTTTTTGCTCCTACAGGTTGAACGATAGTAATTACAGACAATTTTGTTTATTACAATTAGTGTCATCATGCTTAAGGAAACAAATCTTTGCAAAACAGCTTACAAATACCATCAAAATGCATTTTCAGAACACACACAGAGAGGGAAAGAGGAAGCATATATGACTTGAGCTTTGAATAAAGGATCGGGATACTCTCCACAGAATAGTGGGTGAGAGATGACCACACAGGCAAAAGGCATATCCATTTTGGAAACTGTAGAGTTGGAATGGACCCTATAGATCATCGAATCCAGATCCTATCAAGGAGCCACAGTGGGGAATCAAACTCCCAACCTCTGGCTCTGCAATCAGATACCTGAACAATGGAACTACCCAGCAATTTCAGGAAGGCTTGAGTTCTATGCTATCCCATTGGTCTTTCTCCTCCCTCCAAAACCCTACCCCAATTCTCTACAAAAAGTTACAGATAGTGCAGGACTGGTCTTGTTCTAGGATTTTTCCTGATATAGTTATTCCCTATATGAAAAAACTTGCTCAGATTCATTTGCATGAGTGCAATGATGTTGCCATCAGGGGCATACTGATACTAATCAAAGACTTCCTTTTTTATTTCATGGTGTGAGAGTCACAAACACCCCATTTTAAAAAAATCAGTTTAATTAGCAGCAAACTACCACTGACAATAATACACAGCTAGACTTGTGCAGCAGGGTACTGACCACATTCACCTACTTACAGACTAGTCAGTGAGTTGCGTAAACGTGGCCTTCCAGATGCTTTTTGGCCCATGCCTCATGGCATCCTAAGTAGCCAATGGTGCAGAATTAGAGAAACTAGAGGGAGAGAATTGTCCTTTCTTTTTCAAGGCATCAGAAGGACCAAATCCCATTTCCCAGATATTTTGCCTCCAGAGAGTAATGCACGAGTCCCTTTCAGAGGTCAGGTGGAATTCCATCCCAAAGAATCTTCAACTATGTTGAAGAGATTTCTCCCCACTCCTCTGTGTTTTTCTTATTTAACCTGCTGTTAGATTGTTTGGCTACCCTAATAGCTTCAGCAAAGCCACTTCCATTGCGAGCAATACTTTTTCCTCATCTCCTTCTTCCTTTATCAACCTGCAGGTGTATAAACTACAGCTGCTAAGTCCTAGCTCTTGGCTGTCTTCCTGCGCTAGGTAGCGAAAGCAACGATGCCTGAGATGTGGTATTATTATTTTATGACATCAGGGGAAAAAAGGTATGACATTTTCTCAAGGGCAGCCCTATTCCCCTGCCCTCCTCCATCTTGGCAGCCATCACTAATTGACTGTGAAAGTGGAGAACTCAATGGTTTAAGATGATCTTCCCTCTGAACTCCAGAATGGGTTGTGGATGGAAATCATCTGAAGCAAAACAACAGCCCAATTGCATGGTCAAGGAATAGTGCACCTGCCCAGGCAAACTAGTAAACAGCCCGCAAAAGCCAAGTGGCTGCCCTGCATGCCTATAAGTATTATAGCCTTTTGGCAGCTGGAAGATGTAATCCTGGGGGAAATGTTAGGCTCCGGTTCTAAATATATAAGAGTGAGGCAGACTTAGGGAAGCAAAGGGGAAAGGGCTAGAAGGCACCCAATGGGAACAGATCTGTTGGAGGTAGGGGGCAATGGTTTGTGCCATGTTGCTTTTTATAAAACTCTCACCAAACTTGGAGATTTCTCAAAATCGAGAAGGCAAAGAAATTGAGGTATGCATTTTTTTTAATTGTCTGCTTTAAAACCTCAATGTCAAAAACACCTAGATGGATAGCTCCATCTGCCTACCTATCCAAGGTCAGTTCTCAAAGCTGAATTTGAGGTCCCAGCTCAAGGCAACACCCACATTTTAGAGAACCTAAGAAGGGCGAATGTCTTCTGCTTCCATGAAGGGGATTTCTCGGAAGACAAACCCTTAGCCTTAATTTGGCCTGTTGACCTCATTCAAAATAGGAGGGTAAAGAAGGCCTGGTCTGGAACTGATACCCTTTTTGGATGACAACTTCCAGAATTCCTATGCTCGTATTGGAAATATGATTCCAAAAAGTCATTTTTGGGCCTAACAACATGATAGACGAACAAGCACAGCCATACCGACAGAGAAACTCAGCCAGAAAGGAAGGTTCCCCTTTCTGAGATGTGGAGTTCTTTTTTTTGTTTTGTTTTTTTATCACGATGACCTTTTCGGAGAAAAGATGAAGCCCGCCTCAGGTGGAAAAGGAATAGACACATTTCATGTACGGTTAGCCTTGGTGACCCCCTGAACTCGTTTTTTTAATTCGCCGAACCGACTTCCAAGTACCATTTCTCCTCGCCATGAATATGAGGCTGTCTGATGGCATAATGGAGCCTAGAGATGATGGCAATTTTAAACAACAACAACAAATTGAAATCCGCTTCTATTTCATAGATAGCTCCTTGCTCCTGACGACCAATATTAACCATCTTACAACTGTGTTGACGATGAGGGTGATTAAAATTCTGCTAGCCAGTGAAACACATTTTCACAGGGTACGCCTGGCAATAAGCCACATGTTTAAAGAGCTAAGTTTTTAAATCCATCTCTCTCTCTCTCTCTGTGTGTGTGTGTGTGTGTGTGTGTGTGCACGCATTTGTGTGTGTATGTATAGGTGCACCATTATCATCTCATCACTTCCCCAGCTATCTCTAACACAAGAGTCAAGGGGTTCCGGAGCACACACAAACACAAAAAGAGAGATTTCCAAAAGAGCAGGAGATTGGGCCAGGGTCAAACGAAAGGGTAATTATTGTTAAATGTCAGGTTAACTCGGAAGGCCTTAGCTCATCCAACTGAGAACAGATTAGACCCACATGGAGACATTTTCCACACGTTTCTGTCTGGCCAATCAGAAGCAGTCGGGATTAGCCAAATACCTTCTCTCATCTGCTTGCTCATAGAAAGGTCAGCCTCAGCTCATTTCTTCTCTTTTAAGATGTGTTTTCTTTTTCCTTTCCCATGTTTTCCCCATTTGTAGCAGCCACATGCCAGAAAACAGGGCTGGTTTATCTGCAAATTAAATATTCTAACACTTGAGGGGGAAACATATATATATGTGTGTGTGTTTTCCCCTTAAATATATATATGAGACACACTTCAAATATATATATGTCAAATTTCATTCAGTTCCAAGAGTATTTTAATCTTTCTGTTTAAGAATGAAGACCTTACATATAAATACCCATTACAGTGGTGCCTAGCTAGACGATGATAATCCGTTCCACTGAAATCACTGTTTAGCGAAATCATTGTCTAGCGAAAAGCATTTCCCCATTGGAATGCATTGAAACCTAAACAATGCGTTCCAATGGGGAAGAATCGTCGTTGTCTAGCGAAGATCGGCCATAGGAAAGCCGCTTTGCGAACTGCCAATCAGCTGTTTAAATCGCTGTCTTGTGAAGCTTAGGTCCCGAAAACACCTGTTTTGTGAGCACAGAGGGAGCTGTCAAAATCGTCGTCTAGCAAAAATCGGTTTGCGAAGCAGGGACCAAACATTGTCCAGCGAAATTCCCCCATAAAAACCACTGTTTTGTGAATCACTATAGCGATTGCAAAAAGTCAATGTCTAGCGAAAAAACTGTCATGTGGGGTAACTGTCTAGCAAGGCACCACTGTATTCTCCTTTAGTGAAAATTAACCCAACTCTCACTGAGTTAGATAGAGATATACTAATTTAATACTGCACAAGATGTTTGCCATGTTATTTATGCATCAGGCGATGGCTGCTTGGTTTTCTCTCCCTTTACTATTTTGTGAACCTTCCAGAATAAGATAAACATCCATAACGTGATTTTTGTTCTTTCTCTGTAGATGTGTATACAATCAGACATGCGGCGCGTGCGCGCATGCACGCACACACACACACACACATGCACGCACTCAAACTTAAAACAATAGAAAAAAAGTTTTAACAGGAAAAAGAAGGAAAAGGAGAAGAAACCCTTAAGTCAGCCCTGGAGTGCTATAAAAACTAATCGGTTTTTATATACAGCTCTTTTTCTGAGACAGCTTAAATAAGTACACACATAAAACCCAGCGATAAAATGAACAGGAGTGAAAGAAAAATCACACTGGAAACACATCCGCCAAGATCACTCTTCAAAACCCCTAAACGTTTCTCTGAGTTCTGAATTATGACTACTAAAAAGAGAACTCCACTCCCTTCTTGAGGGGTTTTATTTTAGATCGTAGTAAAACAGAAAACAAAACAAAACAAAAAAAAACTGCGTAGTTTCATGGGCAGTGTGGGAGAGAGCGGGGTAAAAGGAGGTTCCCAAGACTTTCCACTTTTCCCCTTCTGCCTTAATTCTCTTTATGCTGCTGTTTCTATTATGACCTCCACTCACCTGAAATATTCTCTGATTCTCCTTCTTGTTATTGTTTAGTTGTTAAGTCGTGTCCGACTCTTTGTGACCCCATGGACCAGAGCACGCCAGGCCCTCCTGTCTTCCACTGCCTCCTGGAGTTGGGCCAAATTCATGTTGGTCGCTTCGATGACCCTGTCCAGCCATCTCGTCCTCTGTCGTCCCCTTCTCCTCTTGCCTTCTCACTTTCCCAACATCAGGGTCTTTCTTAGTCTCAAATTAAGTGGCAGGCTGGAAACCAGACCCCTTTGAGTGTGCCACAAATAGAAGGGAGAATCTTCTCCCAGTGCCTTCCTCACACCTCCCTAAACAAGCTTCGTACCACATTTTTAAGCAGAATTTATTCACAGTGAAATTTGGGGTATTTTCAATCTCCTCTGCAAATTTCGGTACGACAAATGTTGTGATTAGGATTCGAGGAAATGCAGCTCTCGCACTTCCAGGTCGCAACAGAAGTAACTAGAGGTGCATATATTTGTAGCTTTTTTTGGGGGGGGGGAGTTCATCTACTATGGGCCCTGCTGCACTGGGGATGCTGGGATTTTTAGTCCAAACACAAATATGTGCGAGCTAGAAGAAATGGCCGTTCTGTACATCATGTATGTGTCTCTGCCCCATGGCTCATCAGAAATAGCATTAAACCATTTTTGTTCCAATACATTGTACCAGCTGGGACTAAAAAATACCCCAAAGGGCAAATGGTAATAGATTTGTTGATGGCACAACAGGAGCAGGTAATGCCCCCCCCCACCAGGCACAAACTGAAAACTGAACTGCAAACTGGTTCATTCTTCTGGTTGGTTCGTGGTGGTTCATGACAAACCATGAGCCATCACACACTACAGTTTTTCTCAGGTTCATGTCCATCTCTACTGAGACACCTATTGTTTAAAAGCCTGAGTAAAAATTAGGTCTCTGCCTGACATCGGAAGAGCAAGAGGGGCCAACCTGGCTTCTCAAAGCTATAGGCAATGATTGAGAAGAACCTCTCTCGTGTACCCTCCAAATGAGCTCGGGGAGGTAATGGAATTGAGAGAAGGGCCTCCTCAACAGAGCTCAAAACACCAAGAAAGCTCATATGGCCTTGATATGATCCTTCATTTAGTGTAGACCATGGAGAATGGCCATAGTGATGTCATCTTATTTATGGAACCCCTCCCAAGAGAAGTCCATCAGAAGTGCACAATCATGACCCTGGGAAGCCTGCATGTAGAGTCCATATGTATGGAGGAACATCTCTTCAAACATGTTCATGGAGAAAGCAATGGTGGAGCTAACCCATCATGCCAATGATGTTGGATGGGTAATAATTGAATAGGACACATGTTTGGAGTTGATTTTTTTTCCCAGAGGCTCCAATGAAGCTAAATTGCATCTCTTAGGGATTCTTGTCATTTTTGTTTTCCCTTCTGATTTCCAAGCAATGGCTTATTGGTTTTGATCTTTTCTGTTTTGCTCTTATTTTGAATATTTGCTGTTAGAAGAGGAAATATAAATTTCAAGGTGAAGGGAGTGAGTGTGTTAACATATTTAAAAGTTAAAGGAGTTCACCTGAAGGATAAAAGTGAAGTTCTGATCTCTCTCTCTCTCTCTCTCAATCTTAATCTCTCCCTCTCTTTCTTTTAATGTTTCCTTGAATAGATAGGAAAATATGGCTATGAGGAGGACATGTAGGTTAGATAAAATACCTCTGAAGTTGAAGGGAGGAGAGTCTATGAGGTTATGACAACAAGGCTCCAAAGGGGACAGCTAAAGTAAGTTTTGTTTTCCAAACCTCCCAAGTTGTAAAGTTGTTGAACTAAAAGTAACACTAATTTATTTCCAAGGCAATTTAATAAATGAAGGTATTTCAGCAACATGACCTTCCACTCCATAATAAAAATGATAGCTTCAATGGATTCATGTCATGAGGGGAAATAAATCTTCTCAGCAATGTTTTCCTAAGAAAGTAAACTATAAACGTCCTGTTAGAAAGTTGAAAAGTTTGGAAAGTTACTTTTTAAAGCTATATCATTTTGTAACTCATTGAAAAGCCCACCGAAAGCAGTTACTGGTGATTATTGTTATATAACTTGTTATAGTCCTTTTTTGCAATTTCACTTCATAAAAAAAATTAAAAAGGACAAGGAACTGAAATTTGAAACCTTCAAAACCTATTTATTTAAAATATTTATATCCCACCTTTCTCCTCAAAAGGACCCAAACCTATGAAAACCGTCTTTTAAATTAGAAAGATGCAGTTTTTAAAAAGCCCAGTCCTGCTCATTTTACAACTTTGGAAATGTTTATTTGGCTATGCCTGTGATGCCAAAACAGGTAATCAATTACAGTCACTTGTAACTTGTTACTGCCACGTTTTGCTGCTTTGAAAGTGTGTAGCACATGTTATTGTGACCACTTCTGGCATGGAAATATGGAGCTTCTGAATAGACATGTAACATTTTAATATCATCATGCTTACTCACTGTTTCAGAATTGGTGGACAGACCAGGCCATCTTTTCCAACTTATTCAGTGATGCAGCTGATGTTCAATATTCACTGAAATTATTTTTAACTGTACAAATTAGTCCCGTTGTGTTCTGTGATTGATCTGGTGGTTTCTCCAGTCTGGTGCCAGAAGAGAAATGGAATAAAAATCCCCATCTCTAATTCTAGCACTTTGAATGTTATTCCATTATGTAGCATACTGTTCCCTGTGATAATGAGATCATCATCATCTTAGAAATGCAGAGCTGGGAGGGACTCCGTAGATCATAGAGACCAAACCCTTTTCAAGAAGGCACAGGGAGGAATTGAACTCCCAACCTTTGGCTCTACAGTCAGATACCTAAACTACTGAGCTATGCAGCAGTTCTACGTGATCTGGCCATCCATATTTGTGAAAACCTTCCTTCCCCTTGCAGTTATTCGGCCAAATCTATTTCTGTACACCTTCCCATGTACAAGTGGCAAAAGTCTCAACTGATTCAAGATTCTTCTCTACAGCACATGCCGTTCTTTAGTTTCCATTTGTTTTCATGCTAACATTGAGCAAAACATTGTGGAAATCATTGTAAACCATTTAGTTTTTTCTTTCTTTCTTTAAAAAATGTTCCTACCTTTCACTGAGGATCACATACTTAGCCATCATGTCAGAACATGGACGCTTATATTTTAAAAGCAACATGTTATAGTGCTCATTACTCCTCAGCAGTCGGATTATATCTGTTGTTATTTTTGCTCTGATGGCCAAATAGTTTGTTGCACTGCATATTATTGATGTGTTGCATTGACTTTTTCTGGAAGACTGCGAATACTCGCTGATGCATTCTAGTGGCCAGTTCTGATACTGCACTTTTTAGAGACCTAGTAATGGCAAAGCCAGATCCTTCCCTCACCATTTAGTACAGATAAGAAAATGACATTAAAGCCTGAGAAAAATGCTATGAAGATGCTCTCCCCATCCACACACAGATGCCTGTAAAATACTTTAAAATTTGACTTTTGGGAACAACTAGGTCTTTGCAGTTATCTCTAAAAATCAATTCGTCAATAAGAATTATATTACTTGTTGCCTGAAAAGCTACCAAGTTAATAGTTGTGATAAGTTTTTTAAACAAGTTCTGCATCACCCAACATTGCTCTGGACATCTCCCCCGTCTACATTTTTCTTAAGAAGAGGAAACAATTCTTTTAGCTACTGTTTATAAGAAACTTTGGTCATCATCTCCCTCAAGAAGAGGCAGCAGGCAACTGCCATGCCTTTAACCAAAGCCTGTGCCATAAACCTTGTAATTTTCTACTGTCATGCACAGGCAATTTCAACACATTTAAATTAGAAAGGACTGTGCTAATTTTGCTTCATAGCCAGGGTAATTGTTGTAAGACATAATTATCTCTCTCAGCCTTTCGAGATGGGAAGAGTGAAATAGGGGTTGGAGTGTGGGTAGGGATGGGGGGGAGAGGAAGGAAGGGAGGAGCTGATGAAGGAAGGAAGGAAGGAGATGGAAGATGGAAGGAAGGAAGGAGCTGATGAAGGAAGGAAGGAAGGAGATGGAAGGAAGGAAGGAAGGAAGGAAGGAAGGAAGGAAGGAAGATGGAAGATGGAAGTAAGTAAGTAAGTAAGTAAGTAAGTAAGTAAGGAAGGAAGGAAGGAAGGAAGGAAGGAAGGAAGGAAGGAAGGAAGGAAGGAAGGAAGGAAGGAGATGGAAGGAAGGAAGGAAGGAAGGAAGGAAGGAAGGAAGGAAGGAAGGAAGGAAGGAAGGAAGGAAGGAAGGAAGGAAGGAAGGAAAAATTGTTCTCTTACCCACCCCTCCACTGCCCCAAACTCTTCTAGGCAGATCCTGATGAAGAGTCCTGAAAGATTCAATGGTTCTTCTGTTTGCTATGCTCTACTGGTCTGATAAAGATATTAACCACTCTGTTTTTCAAATTTTCACAAAGACCACATCGCTGTGTTTCTTTTCCATCATGATGCCCAGAATCAATGTTAGAGTAATACTATTAATTAAGTCTACTAAATATAATAATGACATTTTCTGTGCAAGCATTTGAGACATACAGATATCTTCTTCATGTGTGTTGTCTGCACACACATTGAGATGTTGTGTAATGAGGAAGCATAGACATACAAATGGTGCTCCTCTGGTGTGAGGTTCCATCATGCATGGTCCTTAGGATTGTTTGATCAGGAAAAGCTGCACAAAGCAATACAATCTGAACGCTACTTTTGGAAATGCAAACATCTCAATCAATTTCCAATGGCAATGTAACTCATGTTCCAAAGTGTCTGAAGAATGGGTGCCTTAATTCTAGAAATGTAAGATATGCTGATTTCACAACACATACCTCTGCAAAATGGAAGAGAGCCTGCATGGCACAGAGACCCTTGGACTTCTGTGTGACAGCCACTGGCAAGCTGAAAATAAAATAAAATAGGATTGTGATCTATTCTTGAAAGCCAGCTCCAAAAAGTCTGTGTTATTGTTCATTTATACTGGGAAGAAAATCTACAACAACAAAACATATGTGGGAGATGGTATAGAAAAGTCAAGACTCCAATGATTTATGTCAGTGACCACCCATGGATGCTGGCCATTGTATCATATTAATAGGCATATATACTGTATTCTATGTCAGGACTCTTTGGTGTCCAGATAAGAGTTGAAAGAGATGTAGAAGTTATTTGACCACATGGTCCCTCCTTCCAGGGCCTGACCTGATTTGCTTTGGAGATAAGAAGAGAAACAGCATGTCAGGAATTCTTGCCTTATGAACTTCCAGGTCTCATTTCCACTTCTACCTCTCCAGGAGTAAGCTGCTCTGGATCCCATCATCTTTAGAAGCAGAAGAGTAGAGTTCTCTGTTTCTAGGTAGAGATGAACAAGATCTGTATATTTCTTATCAATGGCAGTTTTGAGTTCTAAAGCTGTGCTATCTCATGTTCTCTGATTTGTTTGAAGAGTCATATTTACATTGCATAGATTTCCAACTAAACAGTATGATTTGTGCATAAATTTATGAGAATCAAACTAAAGGCGTGGTTAGAGTAGTTGCACTGAATCTTGGAAGATAAAAGACCCACAAGCCACGAAACTTACTAGGTGAGCTTGGACCAATCATTCTCTTCCAGCTTAGCCTACCTTACAGAGTTGATGTAAAAATAAAGTAGGCCGTAGAGAGCAATGTATGCTAACCTTGACCTCACCAGATAAAAAGTGGGATGTAAATGTTATACACAAGAAATGACAACAAAAAGCATATAGAACTGTATTGCAATAATTGAAGGAGCATGAAAAATGAAAGAAAATATTCCAAACCATGGATTCGTTGACTTAATAATTACGTTCGGTCAAGTTGATGTTAATTTAGAGCAAAACGTTTCACATTTTTTATATATATAAAGTACTCAGAAGAGGCTTAGGTTTTCTGGGGCTGTGCAGGTTAAAAAAAATAGCAGATTTCTTTCTATTTGGGGTGCAAAGAAGTTGAGATGTTAAACAATTCACATGTGGAGGAGGAAATGAGCACTCCTCCCCACTTAAGTCCATAGTATGGACATGACTTTTACATGACAACTAATCTGTAAGTAAATCTGACCTAGGAGAGCATGCAAGATTTTGTATCTACAGGCATTGTTGTTCTTTTCTGCTCTGATCGAATAGTTTGCCAGCGGTGGGTCCCAAGAATGATGATTAACCAATAGGAAAGGAAAGCTTGTAAAGAATTCCTGGTTTTCTTTGACAGAAAAGGGCCCCTTTCGAGAATGTTCTGTAGGGCAGAAAGATCAGGAGGTCAGGTCCTACATCTCTTTGTAAGAAAACAACAACAACAACAACAACAACCATTCTCCCTTCTCAAAACATGAGTCAATCAATACACACCAACACCTTTTGTTGTTTAGTCATTAAGTCGTGTCCAACTACTTTTCGTGACCCCATGGACCAGAGCACATCAGTCTCTCCTGTCTTCCACTGCCTCCCGGAGTTGGGTCAAAGTCATGTTGGTTGCTTCGATGACACTGTCCAACCATCTCATCCTCTCTCGTCCCCTTCTCCTCCTGCCTTCACACTTTCCCAACATCAGGGTCTTTTCCAGGGAGTCTTCTCTTCTCATGAGATGGCCAAAGTACTGGAGCCTCAGCTTCAGGATCTGTCCTTCCAGTGAGCACTCAGTGCTCACTGGAATTCAAAATCATCAATTCTTTGGGCGTCAGCCTTCTTTATAGTCCAGCTCCAACACCTAACTGATCTCTTTTTTGACACACTGTTTGATTCTGAGGATTAAATCATTCGGGGAAAAGAGATAGCAGGCAGACAAAGATTTATTGGGTGTTACACAAGCAATGAAAGTGTGCATTGATAACTTTGAAATCCAGAAGGGGTATGAATTTCTATCTCACACATGTGCACAGGATAGAATAAGATCGTGTTACTTGGAGAATGGATGCTGAGGACTTGCTCAATGCCAACAATTTACGTAAAAAATGTATTTAAAATATGTTTAACCCTCCTTTCTCCTTAAAAGGGGCCCAAGGTGGCTTACAACAATCAAAAGACAGTGTTTAATTTAGTAACAATGGAAATATAATGCCAAAAGGATCAATGACTACAAAAAATAAAAATAAAATAACCCATAAGCAACACCAAAATAAATTCAAGTCAGTTAGGCACAACAATCCATTTTAAATACCCTACTCAGAGACCATTCACTCCGGGAAAGCTTTCCTGGAGAGAAAGGTCTTTGTCTGCTTGTGGAAGGACAGCAAAGGTGAGGCCATCCTGGCTTCCTGTGGAAGAGAGTTCCAAAGTCTGGGAGCAGCAACAGAGAAGGCCCTCTCCTGTGTCCCCACCAAACACACCTGTGAAGATAGTGGGGCTGAGAGGAAGGCCTCGCTTGATGGTGGGAATGGTGCAAATCAGAATATTTTGAAGATGGACAGTGTAGTTTCATTTATCCATGGTGCAATGTAGTGGACAGAGTATTGGACTAGACTAAGAAGACATGGGTTCAGGCCCCCACCTAGCCCTGAAATTTACTGGGTGGCCTTAAGGTCATCACATTTTCTCATCCTAACTAATCTCATAGGATTATTGTGAAGATGATCGTGGACATGATTTGATCCCTATATACTGACATGAAATCATTGGACCAAAGACAGGATCTAAATGTAATGAAAACATAACAAACATGAAAAAAATAATAACCAATAGTACAGTAACGGCCAAAATTCTGTTGCCTGGTTATGCCTGAGGGAAGTAAATGGTGTAATTCACAGTGGCTTCTCCCTAATCTATCCGATTGTTGTATATCGAAAAATCCAGTTAATTTCCACTGAAAGGTTGCAGTGACGTAAGACTTCTTCAAGTACAATTGTGCAGTGGTCAATAAATAAGAAAATGAATCAAGCTTAAATGAAAGGATAAAAAAACCATATCACTCCCATGTGATATAAGGTGTGGGTACGCACATGGTGTGTACATTGTTTGCAGGAATTGGGAGGGTACACTTATTCTACAGCAGCCATAAAACAGCAAACAGACTCCTGACTTCTATCTAAGAGACAAGCCTAGCAAAACTCATCATGCCAAAAAACTGCTGGACTTAATGTCCAAGAGCAACTTTCCTAGCATCATTCCTCTGGTATGATTTTTTAGTGGTCTATAAAGGTATCTTGTATTTTTGTACAGTGGTGCCTCGCAAGACGATTGCCTCGTGGGACGATTAATCTGCAAGACTATTGGTTTTTGCGATCGCTGTTGTGCTTCGCACGACGATGTTTTCTATGGACAATTTTTGCAAGACGACAATTTTCCCCCATTGGAACGCATTAAATAGATTCCAATGCATTCCAATGGGGAACCGCATTTCGCAAGACAATGTTTTGACAAGACAGCGTTTTTCGAGGAACGAATGAACATCGCTTTGCGAGCCACCACTGTATTTGCATCACTTGCATGTGTATCCAGTCATAAGTTTATCCCTTACATTTTTGCACTGACCGCTAAATCTTCATGGGAGAACTGACCCATAATGTCAGAATGGCAAGCTTAGTTTGAACTTCTACCTCTGAAGCTTCTATATTTCCCAGAAGACTGATCCTTGCATTCAAAAAATCCCATTGTATCACACCTTCATACTGGGTTTCATAAACTATATGAGTTGTTCATGAGGTACTGGAATTTGCAGGGTGATCTCCTCCACAGACCATACAGACAGTAGCTTTTCTGTTTCTTAATGGCTGACAAAGTAGACGTGTCCCATGAAAGCTTCCATTAAAATATAATGGTCAGTCTTTAATGTGCAACACATTTTTGTCCTTTTGTTTGTTTTGTATGCTTGCACAGACTAACCGCTACCTCTTGCAAAAGTAACTTCACTGGATTAGAAGCATCTCAACTGTTCTTTCTCTCCCTTTTTTTCTGAGTGTTAGAGGAAGCAAAATGTTCCTGCATTTTCACAACATGCAACTGTCCTGTGTTTTATTGTTTGTTGTGTGTTTTGCGTATGGCATCCATAAGGTAATCTTCTTTTCTGATCGGAAAGAAAACGATTAAATGCCCTCTTAACTTGCCACTCCATACCCTTCCTTTAGTAATTGGCCATTAGATATTAGGAGCTTCGGAGTCATTTAGATAGACTTTGTTATTGTTTGTTTCTGTGGAAGGAAGCAGTGCCCCCCATAAATACCAGTAAGAATTTCCTGACACTGTCCACCAGTAATAAAGTAATAAATGAAGCCAGTACAACATCCTCCCACTCTTTCTTCCTGTTCCTCTCCTTCTCTTATTTGATTAATGTCTTGGACATAGTAAAGAGATTTTTTAAAGTATAATTGACTATTCCTGCATTTGTCTTGTTTCCAGGACCATGCGGCCTTATCCTGATTTTTCCTGACCATTTCATTTATCCCAGAAGAAATCTTTGAGGGCTTCCTTCTTGAAAAGTCTGGCTTTTGATCCTCCTGTATTCAACCTTGATGGCAGTACTGAGCTTATTTGCTCATTTATTTATTTTTCACTCCACTTTTCTCCTCAGAAAGGACCCAAGGCAGCTCATGTCACTAAAAGACAATATTTAAAAGCTAAAAACAATAGGTACCTGTTTTTAGATTTAGAAAGAATTAGACAAATGTTATATTAAAAGCGGTAAATAAAAGCAATACTAAAAATACATTTATAAGCAACATGCTATTGACACTCTATTTAAAACCCCTCTCAGACAGCCAGTCACTGAGAGAAAGCTTGCCTAAAGAGAATGGCCTTTGCCTGCTTGTGGAAGGACAGCAAAGATGGAGCTAGGGAGGCCTCCAGTGGGAGGGAGTTCCAAAGTCTGGGAGCAGCAACAGAGAAGGCCCTCTCCTGTGTCCCCATCAGACGCACCTGTGAGGGTCGGGAGATGGAGAGAAAGGCCTCCCCTGATGATCCTGTCATCTGGGCAGGCTCATAAAGGGAGACGTGGTCCTTGAGATATCTTGAACCCCAGCCATTTAAGGCTTTGTAGTTTGAAACCAGCAGCTCCTTTTCTTCAGTATTTACATGGCAGGTGAGTATAATGTAATTCTCTCTGTATTGGGAATTAGCATTACCTGTTGCAGCTTGCCAACCTAGATGGCTGGATTATGTTCATTTAATTTCAGAGAAGACGGTATGTGCATGTTTATTTATAGACTGGGAGAAAGAACATGAAATCAAGGAGGAGGAGAAGGTGGAGGAGAAACAATTTAGGGTGCTGAGCCCTAAATTGCAGCATCAGGCACTTCTTTTCTGGGATGAGCATCATTTGATTTTCTGCTACTGTCTTATGCAATAGTATCTGTGGTACCCTTGGGGAACATGTGACTCTCTTAGGATAGCTAACAAATGGGTCGGGGACTGGCACCCTAAATGGATGGACTGATCATGATAAATCCTGGATTTGGAGTCCTACAGATATCCTCTCTCGGTGTGCACAGAATGATCTGTGAATTTCCTTTCCATGGGGTTACCCATTCGTACTTCATGGGATATGGCACAGAAGAAGGTAAAAACCTGCCTTGTATTGAATCACACACCTAGTCCAGAATTGCCAGCTCTGACTGGCAGCAGATCTGCAGGGCTTCAAGAGGATTTTTGCCTATCTGAATTTCACTGCAATTCCCTGATGGTCTATGGCCCAACTACTTTATGTTGCCCTTTTACTCAAATCAGATGAGATTTCAGAAAGAGAGCACCATAGCCTTGTTGCACAAAGGGTATGGTCCCCCGGCAATACAGTGGATCTAATATAGACAGGAGCTGATTGGATAGCTCAGTGGTTTAGGTATCTGACCGCTGATCTAAAAGTTGGGAGTTCAATTCCTCACTGTGTCTCCTGGGAGTAGAGCCAGCCCGTGTGGCCTTGGGCAAGCTGCACAGTCCCAAGATGCACCCCAAGAAGAAGGGAATGGAAAACCACACACACACACACACACACACACACACAGAGAGAGAAAGAGAGAGAGAGAGAGAGAGAGAGAGAGAGAGAGGAATAAAATATTTTCTTCAACTCCTTGTCCTCATTTTAAGCTCACTCGCTCTCTACACATTCAGCATGTAATTCTCGATGCAAGCTCTTAATCAGTGCTTACCAGCAAAATGCTTGAACTGCGCCGAGACTGTTCTCTCTCTCTCTCTCTCTCTCTCTCCAGTTATCAACTGTTTACTCAAAAGTTACTTTGGCGGCATAAGAGACCATCAAGAAGACCACCTATGGATTGCCTTCCCTGCCTCGAGATGCTTATGATCCATCAAGCATGGGAAGGAAAATCACATGAGAGTAATAGCCTGCCCTTTGGCCCAGCAGGGAGAAACTTCACCGCAGGCAGAAACCAGATAATGTCTCTCTCTCTCCCCCCCTCCACCTTGCCAAGGGAAGCTTCTCCCGGGTTCAGGGGAAGCATCTGAATAAATTCTCCTCTGCCGTTTAAGCTATTGGAAGTGCACTCCTCTGCTCCCGGGCTCCCTGCTTGGATTTAACCTCCAAGGGGTTAACTTCATAAAAACTCAGGGCTCTTTATTCCAGCCAGTGATTTCCCATCATACTTTAGGGCCAGCCAACCATCCCTTCATTGATGGCACCTTTTGGCTTCACAATACAGCCAATTTGTTAGAATTCTTCACAGGTCAGGGGCTGCTTGAGGCTGGGGAGGCCTCGGCAATGGCCACTGGAAAATGAAGTTGTATTCCGTTGGCAGATTATACGTCAGCCACACTTTATGGGCTCCGAGTTCCTCTCTTCACTCGCTCTTTCTCTTTCTCCTCCTTTATTCTCGCTCTTTTTTTTTCTTTCTCCTCATTCTCCTTAACAAAAAAAAGAAGGGAAAAAAAAAAACACAAAATGGGAGAAGCATGTATGTGAGCTATTGTCACATATCCAGTTAATGTAGGTTAATAGATTGGTTCCACTGACATGGATCATAATGAACAGTAAATTGTTTTATCTCTTAAGTCTTATTTGGTCAGCCAGGAAAACATATGAGGTAATATGGCTTGGGCTAAATGGACCGTATAATAGATCTCTCTCTAAAGAAAAAGGACAGGGGTGACAGCGTCTCCTATGATTAATGAAAATAATAATGGTCCTGAAATTGAAATTTTTCTAATTTTTTTCCTTCCCCCCCCCCACGCTCTCTTGGCTGCCGCCAAAAACTTCAGTCGGTTGATGATTTGTTGACTGCAACCGCCTCTGACGCTCTCCGTGGCTTTCTATTATGAGTTTAGGCAGTGTTTGCAGGGTGAGAAGGAGGAGGAGGGGGGTTATATAGATTTCTGAGTGCCAGAAGCAACCTCAGGGAGGATACAGATACAGTTAGGTTTCGTTAAAGACCTTGAGTGATAAAATACTGCACAGAGAAGGGGATGGGGCTTCCCCATAGTGCCTGCACTGAGACAAGCATCTGATTTTCTGTAACGTTGAAACCCCTCATATATGCTATGGGAAAATGTTGAGGTGGGCATATTCATTCTTACGCTGTCAGCAGAGTGCCAAACGGTGCTCACTGAATTACGTACAGCTGCAAAGAAAAGAAAACTGGTCCTACCATAAGGAACAGAGAGAAAGTGTGGAGGCTGGCAACCCAGTTTTATGGGGTACACATTCAGATGTGTTCTCTGAATTCGCCCCAGGTTTTAGTCAGAACTTTACAGCAGGTCCTCAGAGGCCCAGAATCTATTGGGGCTAAAGAGTTCAGGACCATGGAGAGCTCCTGTAAGCTTTCAAAATGAACCCTGGATTCACTCCCCTTCTCCATATTCAGTCACCAGCTTCCACTGATGATGCATCTCTCTCAGACAGCATTATTGCAGAGTAAGCATAGGGCATTAAAAGTTATTGCTATGTGTGTAGGCCCAGCAGAGATTTCAGAATCACTTTTTGTTTTTCAGCTGCCCTTCCAGTTAATTTCAGTATACAGAATGTGGAGAGGCAGAACACAAAAGGAAAACAGTAACCAGTAAGGATTTTTTAATACAGATCTCAGTGGTGAATACTAATTAAGAATTTGATCATTATGTTTAGAACCAATTCCAGCTTTCAAGTATTGTTCGAGGACATATCAACATATAATTCAATTATTTGGAAAGAAAGAAAGAAAGAAAGAAAGAAAGAAAGAACATCCTGTAGGTTATAAGTAGGGGATACTTTGCTTGTGCACTTGTGATTGAAAAAGCAAGGCAATGCCCCATGCACATGCTTGCAGAAGGAAAAAGGATGCCAAGCATTATATAGCAAAAGGAAGCCTGAATGCTGACAGCACCATTACCAACAGTCAGGATTGTCTACAGGATACTCTCTTCTGCTGTCTGATACATCTGTGTCAAATTGGTGCTGATCTAAGGTCCAGTTTCAAAGGTATATTTTTTTTGTTTGGTGCACCCTTATTTTTTGAGTTGCCTTATGGAATGCTCGATTGGGCTGTTACACAATGTCTATTGCTGCACTCTCATGCAGCAATAATACAGTGATATGGGCCCTCTTTCAGAATGGCTCTTCTTGGGTATAGCCTCTGTCTTCAAACAAAAAGACTTTTCTTTAGACCTAATAGGGGGAAGCTATGCTCTCCAAACTGCTCTCCAAACTGCCAACCCTCTCTTCCCAGATTGAACCATTCATCATATCAGATAAACCAGTGGTTCTCAAACTGGGGTCCCCAGATGTTCTTGGATTGCAATTCCCAGAAGCCTTCACCACTAGCTGTGCTGGCCAGGATTTCTGGAGGTTACAGTCCAAGAACATTTGGAGACCTAAGTTTCAGAACCACTGAGATAAACCAATCCAGGTCAGAATGTTGTTCATGGTCATAACTCCAACATGGCGCCCCTTGTCCTCATTTGGACAGAATCATTTGGGGGGTACGGGGTGATGAAAGCATGTAAAAGTTTGGGAATCACAAATCTGGCACTTGGAATGGGGTATTCAAAAGAGGTATGTCTGCTGCCCAGCAGAGTGGAAAGCAGGCGATCCTTTGACTCACTATCTAATCTCCTTATCTCTCTGTTGAGGAGACTTTGGAGTTTTACAATGGATGTCAACAAACAATCAGGTGAGATGTTGGAGTCCTGATGGATTAGGATCCCCACTCTTGTCATTTGCCTATCTAAGCAGCTGGGTCAATCCTGGGAGCAGGAAATGGCCTCAGCAATAAAAGGAAGAGGGTCAAGCAAGCGGAAAAGAAAATAACACCAGTCCATTCTGAACTTCAAGGATCTGGGAAAGCCCAAACTGGAGGCTCAGCTTCATAAATATCCCTAATCTCTGGTTTTAAAAGCCAGAATTGTTTATGATTCATGACATTTGATGACATTTAACAGCATGCAACCCATTACAGCGCCTTAAGTCATTACACGTCAGGGCCCCGCAAATGTCACTGGGTGACAAGACAACAAGCCAGGTTATTGGTGGGGCAGGGTTCAGTTTGAATTAATGCCAGCTTTTGACAGATGTAGGGTTTCATTGCAAATGGACCCCAAATTCTGTCTCTTTGGCTTACCTCTCCAGCCAAATCAACCTGCTCTCTGCCTCTCCTTCTTCCTCCCTCCCTCCCTCCCTCACACACACACTTGCTGTGTCAGTCTCCATATCCGATCTTCTCTGAAGATGATGATGACTTTAATCCTTTCTCATTCAACTCACACTAAAACCTAACTAATACTGTAGGGGCTTGTTTTCTAGATACAGTGATAATAATCACTTGCTATCAAGTCCATTTTGAATTACAGTGACTCTTTCCATGATTTTCTTGGTAGAGAATATACTGAACCGGCTTACCATTCCCTTCTTCCAGGGTTGCTGTAGGACGGTGCAGCGTGCCCAAGGCTGCACAAGCTTGCTCTTCTCCCAAGAGATACGGTGGGTAACTGACTCCCCAACCTCTGTTTCCACTGCAAGACACCTAAACTACTTCAGTTTTGCTTTGTTTTATTTTAATTTAACTTTGCCAATGAGATGGGATAGTTTGCATTCTACTTGATGAAGTCCTCTGTGAAATTCACGAGCCTTCCAACTTTTCCATCAGCCACAATTTGCAAGGTATGAAATACTTTTCCAGAAACAAATATATTAAGAATAATTATAGAACGATTTCCATCCAGCTTGGAACCTTTGTTTCTAGGATTCTCTGCCTTAAACAGAACAAAATAAAAATCCTGGCAAACAGCAAATTATTGACAGTTCATGTGATAATCTTTTTTGGGACATGGTTTTGAGAGTGAGGCTAGGCTAGAATCCAGAACTGTGACCTTTAGAATTGAACAATATGTCCCCTTAGCCAAAGTAGAACTTGGACAACTGTTTCTTCAGTGTCTTGTGGAACGCGTTCATTATCAAAATGCAGAGCTGTGGCTTTAGTGGTCATTTCCTGGAACAAGGAGTTTAGAAAAGCTTGAGTAGCACAGAATACTGCTGTGTTGCCCAGACAAGAGGAAAAGATTGACTTTATTTATTTGGCGAGATAGCATAGCGCAGTAAATTACACTAGAGTAGGCCCATTGAATCAGTGGGGTTTTGGTGAGTCATCTTCTCAGTAAGAGCTATTGATTCAAATGGGTCTACTCTAGTTGTGACCTGTATTAGCATAAAGGTAAAGGTTCCCCTTGAAAATTTGTTGTCATGTCTGACTCTAGGCAGTGGTGCTCATCTCTGTTTCTGACCCATAAGAGCTAGCGTTTTGTCCGAAGACAATCTTCCGTGGTCATGTGGCCAGTGCAACTAGACATGGAACGCCATTACCTTCCCACCGAGGTGGTCCCTAATTATCTACTCACATTTTTACATGTTTTTGAACGGCTAAGATGACAGGAGCTGGGACAAGCGATGGGAGTGTGGATTTGATCTTACGACGGCTGGTCTTCTGACCTTGCAGCACAGAGGCTTCTGCGGTTAAACCCGCAACACCACCACGTCCCTTGTATTGGCATACTAAGTCACAAATAGAATAGGCCTACATGAATCAATGGAAATGCCAGAGGAGTTGACTTGCCAAATCCCTGCCAATTCAATGGACCTAATTTTGTGTAACTTACTATAATAAGCAACTGGGTTTTTCAGCCATCATCTTGCTGCCATCTTTCAGCATCAGCCACCTGAGGCATCTGCCTTGCTTTGCCCAAGTTCACAACAGACCTAACTTCTAACCAAACCTCATTTCTAACCACCTCAGCCTGAACTAGACTGAACTGCAACTGCTTAATCATGCCAAGGCTGATCAAAAAGTGTAATTGGAGAAGAACCAAATTAGCCCTGGACAGTAATGGATCTGGACAGCTCATGGATCTGAATCTGACCTGCCGACCATATTGTAACATTCCTGCTAGCAGGTCTGTCCATTTGGGGTAAGAGGGACACTCTATAATATTTTAGTGTACCCAGACAGACGGATGCCATACATTGTGCTGACACACCCTATGGACACAAATTGAGCTCACAAGCCAGTATGAAGCTTTCTCCCTGCTGGGGAAAAAAAAAAAAACACCTATGGGCATCCTTGCTGTCTGGGTGTTTGTTTAACTCACAATCTCCCTTGACACAGGAGGAAAAATGAGTTTTCTTCGACTTCTGGTGGAGTTTGTTTGGCTTGGTGGATGGCAGTGCTGGCTGTGTTGTAATCCGTTTGCTCTCCGTCAAAACTGCTCCCATTTATCAGTGATCATAAATGGTAAGCTGTGAGAGGAATTTATAGACAATTCACACCATTTTCTTTTCATTTTCCTCCCCTCACAGAAGTCAACACGGAGCTGACCTTCTTAGTGATGTTGGCACATCTTCAACCGGTCTTATGAAGGTCTCAGTCTGTTAGGCCTTTTCAGCGAGTCCGCCCTTGAAATGCCAGATGGAAAATGTTGCCTTAGAAGGATGTGAACAGAGAGAGGCAAAGACTAAAAACACAATACAGCATTTAATCTTTGTGACATCAACTCTTGTCCATTCATGAAAAAGAGGCATTCCTTGATAATTAGTTTATTTGTCTTGGCAAGAAGGTGGTTGCAGTTCCCAAGTTCATACAGATATGGCAAATTGAAGATATCACACTCATGTTAAACTTACATTTGCTTGAACAGCAATTAGCTGGACATTATTTATCTTATCCAAATTTCTCCATGGATTTTGAAATTTTGAAGTACTACCTGATTAATTTATTAGCACACTGCTAGTCTTCCTTCCCCCTTTTTTTAAATTTCTGAACTTTGCAAAGATTTTTGGGCAGACACATTTTTGTTTGCATCTTTTTCTTGGACCAGTCCACCTCAGTGTCTATGTGTGTTGATTAAATCACAACCAAAAATAAAATCTGAATGTGATCTCAAAGTCACAGCATGTTTCCTTTGGGTGAATCCATCAGCTCCTCCACCAAAGAGCAGTGCAAATTGTGGAAAACTAAAGTCCTGGAAGAGAGGAGGTATGCTGAATTCTAATTAGAGCTTACATAGTAGTTCATAGTTTAAAGTTGATTATTCAGCTTGATTACTCAACAATCAACTCCAAATGTCCATCTAGCACTCTGTCTCCACAGCTGACCAGCCAAATGCTTTCAGAAAGCACACAAACAAGTCATGAAGATGCTGGAGGTATTCAAGAAAAAATTGGACAGCCATCTGTCAGATCTGCTTTGATTTGAATCCCTGCATTGAGCAGGAGTTTGGACTCGATGACCTTATAGGCCCTTTCCAACTCCATGATTTTATGATTCTAAGACAATGGGCTTTCTGGGTTTGCCTGGTGACATTCTCTCTCTCTTTCTTTCTCTCTTTTGCTCCCCCTCAATTCATCGGCCATACTGGGATAAATAAATGTTAATACAGTGGTGCCTCGCAAGACGAATGCCTCGTGGGATGAAAAACCTGCAAGACGAATGGTTTTTGCAATCGCTGTGGTGCCTCGCAAGACGGCTTCTTCTATGGCCGTGCTTCACAAGACGAATGTTTTTCGCAAGACCAATGCCTCACAAGACGAATGAATTATTTTCATCTTGTGAGGTTCCCATAGGAATGCATTGCAATGCATTCCTATGGGAAACCGCTTTTTGCAAGACGAAAATTTCACAAGACAACGCTACTCGCGGAACGAATTACTTTTGTCTTGCGAGGCACTACTGTACACCTTTTATGTATCATTCACCCATGAATTGACAGATCTTAAATGTATATATTTCAGACAATTAGTTAAACAATGTGTAAGTCAACCACCCATAATAGTCTTGGTGAACTTTTGGAAACGTTTGGGTACCCCGTTAGGGAACATTCTATGTTCCTCCATTTGATGTGGAAGAAAGCTTTCCATAGGCCTTCTGTGTAACATCACCACATAGCCAAATCTGATTGGCTAACGCTTTCATTCTGTGAACCCTGATGTTCTACGATTACTCGGTGCAGAAGAACCATAACAAACGGGAAACACGGCGTTGAGACATCAGTTGATTTGGCTTGGTAGAAGAATGCAAAGGAGATAATGATGCCGTATTCGAGAAACAGCGCATCTCAAGTCTGTTTTCAACCACACTTGAACTATTTGCTACGGTATCTGGAAATTCATTGCAGTGTGGTGATTGAAACACACCCTGTGTTTGCCTGGGGGAGGGTCTTTCAGGTATGGCCTGTTTGTAAATTCAATGGTCCCATCTTGACATTGGCTGTCAACCCCTGGCTGTGTTGAGAACTAGGAGTGGTATTGTGCTCTCTCTCTCTCTCTCTCTCTCTCTCTGTGTGTGTGTGTGTGTGTGAGAGAGAGAGAGAGAGAGAGAGGGAGAGAGAGAGAGAGAGGGAGGATATTAAAGAAAGCTGTTTGTGTCTTGAACCAAGCCAAATATTTTCTTGTCACTATGCTCATAACTTCAGTCTGCTGAGGTCATGGCCTTCACTTTCTTCTTCAGATGTTTGAAGAGTGGAATGTCCCTGAGATTAGAGCTCCTTTTGTTTTCATTGGGAGGGGCTGTGCTTACTCTGGCGGGTCCCTGAGACTCACCAAGGCTCTCTAGACTCTGTTTATTAGATTTTTATCTCCTTATCAGAGTCTTCCTCCTTAAATCATGTCAGGATTTTACCACTCTTTAGGGATTCTTGGTGTTTTATTGCATCTGTGCTGGTTGGAAAAAAAGTGGGAGGGAAGCGTCTAGGCAAGTTTGTGTGTGTGTGTGTGTGTGTGTGTGTGTGTGTGTGTGTGTGAGAGAGAGAGAGAGAGAGAGAGATGGCATCTGACAAAAATAACATTTTTAATTTATATAATGGCAGAAATGGATACAGCAAAAAGGGTCTCTTTTGGATTCCTTTCTCACCACGTTTTCTTCTACTAAGGCTTATTTAGCTGGTGTTTTTTTAAGCAATGGGGGTGGTACTGCTGTACGTAGGCTGAATTTCTGCTATTCCGATTGCCAAGGCTTAGCATAACGGATGCAAGCAAATAAAATATTTTAATAGTGGCAAGAACTTTCTGGTAGAATTCAGTTTCCTCTGACAACCAGACTCGTAGAGTTTTCCATTGTGTGCCACTATATTAGTTTGTCCAGAAGAGGGCGCCATTGGCTTTTTCACCGCTAAATTTAGGCACCACTGCTTAAGCTGGCCAGAAGGTGGTACTGCACTTTCATCCACTACCATGTGATGTCTGGAAGCCAATAAGGTTAGAACTGATCCCAGGTCACCTCGAACCCTGGATTATCCCTTAGTCATTTGCTGTTTGAATAGATGCCAAGCCATTTCATTGTCTGCTTTCTCAAGTGAGTCTTTCTAACCTCAGACCATCAGACTTACCACTCTTAATTAGTAATTTGGAGAGGTCCCAAATTACTAATGGAATTGGCCTGATTCAGACTCATTTGTACAAGATTTGGCTCAAAGTAAAATAGCCACCATTTGTTCCAGGGGTAAGCAAAGCAAATTTACAAGTCAATTTGTGTGTGGAGCAAAACTTGCATCGGATGGAGCACAAATTGCTCCAGACTGAATCATGAACTATTCAGAAGACCCGGACTGACCTCCAGACTGAATAGGGGGAATGTCACACAGCTCTCCATGTTTAAGAAACAGAGCTGAAATGGAAGCCTTTTCATGTAGGGGTGCATGCAAAAGAGGAATATACATAAGTGAAATATAGCTATAGGAATATACAACACACAGCAAAACATGGTCTTCCTGAATCCCATAACCCATGTGTTAATAGGGTTGTCTGAAGAAGTGACAATATCTTGACCATTTGTCTCTCCAAAAAAACACACACCAATATTAGATTCTGGAATCATGTTCTTAGAAGCTTGCAAGACATGGAGAAGCCTTCACGCATAGGCGAAAATCCCATTGTGTAAAATTATGCCTGAGGAAGGGTGATGGCATCACTGTTAAAGAGGAGATGTTCTTTAATTAAGTCTTCCTCCTTCTGTAGAGTTGACAAATTTTGGTCATAGAATCAATGAAGAAAGCTTGAGGCCACTTTTAGAACCAATCCTACTAATCAGCTCGGTGAAGAAATTTCTTAAGAACTCAAGATACCGTGAAAGAGCAGTCAGATCTTTGTAATTCAGTTCATTATTGCTGTAGGTTTATTAGAAAAGGTTCTTTGTTGGTCTTCCTGTACCAAAACAACTCGGCTTTGACTATTTAACATCTTGATTCAAATGAGCGCAGTGGGATGTGTAAGCTTGTGCCAATCTCACCTGGTCTTATGTCTACGCTGATGTCAGGACCATTAGAGCAAAATCAAAGAGTAATATTTCGTGGAATCAGAGTAAGGATATGCAGAAGTCTTGAAAACTGCTTATTCTCAGAATAACAGCTGTTTCAGCATGCCAAAACAACTTGTGAAGAAATGGCTCACGTTCACAAGAGTTCTGCACTTCAGTGAGATAACGAGTTAGGGCTTGTTCAGAGTCATACGGCTGTAAGCGAATGAAATTGACTTCTCATCAGTTTTGCACTGAATATTTTTGAGGGGAAAAATAGTGCCTCTTCTTTTGGTGAAACAAAGTACATGCATGCAGAGCATGCACAAAAGGATTGAGTGATGGATCAAAAAGATACAAGCAAACCATTCAGTGCTTCCAATGTTGGCACTTCTGCTTTCCTTGCAAATGAGAAAACACTAATCAATGCCAGCTGAAAATATGTGAAGAGGACCTCATAGGCAAATAGTAAAACATTTTGGTTTCTTGTCCTCCTACATGAGAACAAGATAAGTGAGGAACTGCATCGTTGGGCCAAAGCTCTTGCCATATTTTGTGACATTAGTAACATGTGAAGGAGGCTAAACTTGCAAACTCAAACTGGCAGATAAAATGATGAGTAAGGTCTTGTCTAAAATCCAAACGTTTCCCCTGAAATTGCAGGAATATCATTTTGAAAATGCACTGTAATTAGTAGAATTCTTTTTTTTTTTTTTTTTTTGCTTTAGGTAACTTTCTTTAGAAAATGGATCTTGAATGCTGATTTTTTTTAACGAAGATAAACATTTCCTATATTTGTCCAACCAAAATTTCTCCTTCTTTTTTTGTTCTTCTCTAATGTAACATAATGTTGATAAGATTTGCAATGAAGAGCACTGACCTGGAGCTGCTGGAACAAATGAGTCATGCACAGAAGATAATCATTAATAGCAAATTAAAATGTGCAAAACTCTCTTCTTGGTTGGTTTCCCAATGCCTTGCATTCTCCCTGCTCTCTCCAGAAGGTTCCTAACTTGGGATCCTGAGAAAATACAGAAAAGCGAGTTAGGAACAAACATGGTGTGACTGTGCAATGGCATTAACACATTTGCAGTGTGTCTGGATGTGGCAGGGCCAGACCAAGACATATTTCTGCCTCAGAGAAGGCATGAGATAGTATCTCCCATTCACCTACATCAAGGTACACAGAGCCCAAGTCAGCCACACTGTCTGTGGCAGAAATCGCTACAAGACCTGCTTTTTGTGTCTGATGGGACAGGGGGGAATCCACAGCTGAAATCCTGTTCTGTAAATTACAGCACCTAATGCTGGTGATGTCATCAGTCACAGCAATTTCTTTTTTTAAAAAAAAAATAAGATTCTGCCCAACCCAAAGACCCCAAAGGTCCCATTGGGAGCCAAGGAATGGGGATGAATTCTTTAATTTCTGAAGATTGCCATCATTGGGATGACTTGACTGGCTTAGGTGAACCTATCTATCTATCTATCTATCTATCTATCTATCTATCTATCTATCTATCTATCTATCTATCTATCTATCTATCTATCTATCTATCTATCTATCTATCTATCTATCTATCTATCTATCTATCTATCTATCTATCTATCTATCTATCTATCTATCTATCTATCTATCTATCTATCTATCTATCTATCTATCTATCTATCTATCTATCATTACTTCTCTGGGTGGTTTACATCCACAGTAACGTAAGTGTAAAATAAATCACAAGTAATATCTCAAAAAACAGACCACACATATACATGAATACAACATCAATCATGTAATAAATCACAAAGAAACTGGAACGATGGGAAACAGGAATAATTGAAATTATCCATCTATAAGACTCTGAGAGAGGATGCACTCAAAGGTTTTGGTAAAGGGGCATCCCCTTGAAGGCTGTGGAGGCGAGGCACTGTTCTACTGTCTAAAGGGATGGGTCCACTACCAAGAAACCCTGTTTCTGGTGGATGATATTTTGCCCTCCCTGGGTGTGGCAACCTGCAGCAGCACTGTCAGAAATGTAAAGCTCCCCTCCATCCATTGTTTCCACAGGAGCCCCAGAGCTTGGGGCGCGAGGATGGGAAATGTTTGCTCTCCAAAACATCACCATGATTTAAGGCCTTTGACTGTGTGGAATGGCCAACATTAAAGCTGCTTATAAAGGGTTGGGGATTTGGTAGAAGATTTATTGGGATTATAGATCAATTATATTCAGATAAAATTTCAGAAGTAATAGTTAATGATGGTTTAACGGAGCGGATTTTTCTAGGCTGAGGTACAAGACAAGGCTGCTCACTTTCACCAATATTGTTTTGTACGGTTATAGAACGGTTAGCTAAGGCAATAAGAACTGATGAATTAATTAAAGGATTAGGTAAAAATGATACAATTCAGATTAATTTATTAGCTGAGGATTCATTATTGACCATTAGAAACCCATTAGAAAGTATGGATAAAATTAAAAATCATTTTAAAAAAATTGGGGAAATAACAGGATTAACCATTAACTGGCAAAAAAACCCCACCCACAAATAAGGATGTTTAATTATAATAAATATGAACAAGAAATGTTTGTAAATAAATATGGTTTTACAATGTGTAATTATATTGTGACAGCCTTCCTCAAGACTCACAAAGGGAGGTCATCACATCACTTTAAAACCCTTCACTCTTCTTTACTGCCACCAACCATTCCTTAAAGAAACATACAGCAGGCCAAGTATAACTTTTAAAAATAAAAACTTTGTTTATTGAATACAAAAATAAAGGAATGGTAAATCACTGTTAAATAACTAATAAATCAATCACTGTTTCTTAGGCACTAGCTATCACAGACTCTCTCTCACTGACTCTACACTATCTCCAAGCTCTGATCTATCTCTTATCTCTCCCACTCACTCACACCTCACACACACCTTATATAGCACAGCTCCTCCCACCTCTGCACCACCCTCCGCCCTCTCATTGGCTGACATTTTCCCTCCCAGCTGTGACGGACAGGTTATGCTATGGCTGACCATAACAGATATTAAATATTTAGGTATAAATATAGTTAAAGCGATTCAAAAATTAAAGGAGCAAAATTTTAATAAATTAAAAAGTGATACTAAAGATAAATTACAGGAGTATTCTAAATTGAAACTATCATGGTTTGGGAGGATTGCTATGATCAAAATGAAACTATTACCGAAATTACCTTTTTATTCAGTATGCACCCAATACAATTAGATGAAGAAGATTTTAAGTATTGGCAGGGATTAATTGATGGATTTTGTAATCAAGGTAAAAAAATCAAGAATAAATAAAAGATGTTGGCATAAAGCTCAAAAAAATGGAGGTTTAGGTATTCCTAATATAAAAAATTATTATACAGCGAATCAGTTAAGATTTACTGGAGATGTTAGGAAGGTTTATTTGGTGGGATATAGAATCCTCAGAAATAAACTGGAATATTGAAAAATATTTGTTTAATGTAGTAAAAAGAAATATAATAAATCAGATGAACAACCTTTTTAAAGAAGCATGTTAAATATCTGGAACAGAAATAAAAAGAAATTATGTCCCTTTACTTCACCACTAAAATTAGTGACCGAAATAGAAAATTTCCCAGCAAACCTGAAGGGTTTAGCTGATAT